>NW_025182452.1:0-2564 GCF_004010195.1 Chiloscyllium plagiosum | reverse complement strand
TCTATTGTGCTTTAATACATTGCAACATTAACACTACCTCATGCCATGTTTAGTGGAGCTGATGGTAGCGAGGCACTATCATGAAATTTGAAATCCATAACCACCGGCTACTTTTCTGGGACATGGGTCTCAATTCCACCATGGCAGATGGGAAAATTTGAATTCAATAGACATCTGGAATTAAAAGAGCCTAACCTAATAATAACCATCCCACCAATGCTGTTCCTTATAAAAAACAATCTATTTAATTAGTTTCTCTTTGAGTGCGAAATCTTGCATGATTATTTGGTCTAACCTACATTTGGCACTACACCCACAGCAGAGTGGTGAACTCTGAAATGTTCTCTGGTCAATATGAAATTGGGAATACTTGCTGGCCTAGTTAGAAATACCCACTTCTCATGAATGGTTAAATAATTGCTCTTAACTTCCTGGGTATGCCATGGATATATCTTACTGACTGAGGTTTTGATTTCCAGTGGAATGTATTCTTATTAATGTTTTGAATTGATTCTTTAAATATGCCTTATTGTTGATTTATTGCAATATCTTTCAGATAATAGTACTTATAATCTCTCCTTTCTCTTTCTTACAGCGAACCTAATAACAATTGTAATTCTCTGCCAAGGAAAGTGTGGTCTTTCCAAGTGTATCTCCCTCTACATGGTGGCCATGGCAACAGCAAATCTACTGGTCTTGTCCAACAATATAATGGTGTATTATATTTTCAGTTATCATTTTCCACATTCATTCCTGTGTGCACTTTCATTTTGTACATGACTGTTATCAGCCTTGATTTGACCATTTGGTTCACTGTCACTTTCACGTTTGACCGTTTTATAATTATTTGCCACCAGAGGTTGAAAGCAAAGTACTGCACCAAGAGAACAGCGTCTATTGTTATAACAACATTCTCTATCCTGATCTTTATAAAGAACATTCCTGTTTGGTTTGCATATAAACATGAACACATAATTAACAAAATGCGATGGGGCTGTGGGGGAAGTTTGGCATTTTTATCCTCAACATTTGGTGTAGTGTCCACCTGGGTTCACAGCATTTGACATGTTTGGCTCCAATTCACCTTAATCATTTTATCAAATTCTTTGATAGTCAGATGTATTCTAGTAGCCACTAGAGCCCGTAGAGCTCTCCGGAGTCACAGATGTGAGAATGAGAGAGATTCAGAGATGGAGAACCGAAGGAAATCCATCATTTTACTCTTCACCATATCGGGCAGTTTTATATTGTTGTGGCTGACAGCAAATGTGAGTTTTATAACGACAAGACTAACAAATATAACATACTATCGAGGAGACCGTACATCCCCTGCGTACATCGCCACTGAGTCTGGAGCGATGATAAAATATTTGAATTCCTGCACAAACACATGTATTTATGCAGCTACCCAGAGGAATTTCAGGGAAGAGTTTAAGAAGGTGCTGAAATTTCCCTGGGCACTAATTGGAAAATTGTTGAAAAATGAATAAAATCAATCTAAACCTTGCTTGAGACGAGAATTCTGTTTGAGCTCCTAATTTGCTGAGGGTGAACATTTCTCCTTTGGCCATTTTAAGTTGGCTTCTGAAACAACCAGAGGTGTGTGATTATACTTAGTCTTTATTTATGGATTCCTATGTGATAACCTTCATAGTAGTGACAATAAGTGTGAGCAGCAGCGGAGGTAGGACGAACTCGGAAGACTGCAGATAAGGTAAGGCAGTTTTTATTAAAATTACTTACCGGTAGCAGGCAGCAGTGTTTTTCTCTTTCACAGAAGGAGCGGGAACAGCGGAGGAAGTGACGGGGACCAGATGGTGGCCGGGAAGGTAAGCAGTGAGTATAAATACTCACCCTTCGATGCCAACGGCCATTTTAAGTGTGAGCAGCAGTGGAGAAGGAGCGGGAGCAGCGGAGGAAATGACGTGGACCGGAGGGGCAGCCGGGAAGGAAAGCAGTGACCATATATATCAGCAAGGCTGGCTGATCCCATTGTGAATGGCAGTGACCACATCTGCAGCAAGTGTTGGTTGCTGGAAGAACTCCGGCCAGAGTTGATGATCTGGAATCTGACCTTCAAACACTGCGGCACATCCGGGAGGGGGAGAGTTACCTGGACGCTTTGTTTCAGGAGGCAGTCACACCTGGGAGATTAAGTAATTCACATTCAGTTAGTGATCAGGGACATCAGAATGTGACTGTAAGTGAGGGAGGCGTGGGAACTTGAGTTCAGGAGTGCAGGAGCCTCAGCCCTTGACCCTGTCCAACAGGTATGAGATTCTTGCTCCCTACACGGATGAGGAAAAGGGCTCTGGACAGGATGAGCCAGCTGACCATGGCACCATGGTGCAGAAGGCCATTCAAGAGGGGGGAGCAAAAAGACAAGTAGTTGTTATAGGGGATTCTATAATCAGGGGGACAGATAGTATCCTATGCAAACCAGATCGGGAGTCTCGCACGGTGTGTTGCCTGCCCGGTGCCAGGGTGTGGGACATCTCCGACCGGCTTGTAAGGATATTGGAGCTGGAGGGAGAGGATCCAGTTGTTGTGGTCCACGTTGGGAC
>NW_025182451.1:0-2564 GCF_004010195.1 Chiloscyllium plagiosum | reverse complement strand
GGTTCTCTCAAAGTCGGCATCAAAGTGAATAGGATTGTTTAGAAAGCACATGGTGTTTTGGCTTTCATTAAAAGGGGAATAACGTTTACGATCCACGCAGTTTTGCTACAGCTTTACAAGTCCCTGGTGAGACCACACATGGAGTATTGTGTCCAGCTCTGTTCAGCCTACTATAGGAAAGAAAGATACAGACTTTGGAGAGGTTGCAAAGAATGTTTGCCAGCATGCTGCCTGGACAGGATGACTTGTCTTATGAAGAGAGGGTGAATAAGCTCGGACTTTTCTCCTGGAGAGAAGGAAGAAGAGAGGAGACCTGATCGAGGGAGACAAGATAATGAGAGGAATAGATCGTCAATAGTCAGATACCTTTCCCTGGGGCAGGACTGACTGGTACAAGGATTCATTGTTTAAGATATTTGGAGAAAGGTATAGAGGAGACGACAGAGGGAGGTTCTTTCCGCAGGGAGTTGTGAATGCATTGCCTAGGGCGGTCGTGGATGCAGAATCATAAAGGATATTTCAGCGACTGCTGGACATGCGCGTGGATATCAGTGAGTTGAGGGTGCATAGGTTAAATTATTACATTTTGCTTTAGGATTAAATCTCGGCACAGCATCGTGGGCCTCAGGGCCTGTTCTGTGCTGTACGTTTCTGTGGTATACATTCTCCATGTTCGACGATTGACCTCCCAAAATCGGACAATCACAGAGCCATAAACTATGTATCATCAGAAATAAAGCATGGTCTACATTACTCCCACTTTCCGACACGTAGCCCATAGCTGTGAATGTTGTTTTACTTCAAGTGCCCGTCCAAGTGCGTTTTTAACGATTCTGAGGTTACCGTGGCAATGCTTCTCTCAGGACATCTATTCCACCCTTTGTTGGAAAAACAACCATCAAAACCTGTCTAAAACAGAACACGCTTCACTTCTAATGTGTGCTTCCTTTTTTTTTATCTAACCACAAAAAAAAGCAGCTCGGATATATCCAGTCTGTCTATGCCCCTTGTAATCTTATCTTTCTGAAGCACGCCCCCCTCAGGCTACTCTGCTCTAAAGCCAACAATCCGAGCTTCTGAACCTCTCTTCATAGGTGATATGCTGCATCTCAGCGAACATGCCTGTTCATCCCTTCTGCACCCCTCCCATGCATTTTCATTCTTCTTGTGGTATGGCGCCCAAAGCAGCACACAGCATTCCACCTGTGGGGAAATAAAATTCTATTTAGCTCTTACTCTCTGTGCTTAAATGAATAAAGGCTATATCCACAGTCATGTGAGCCTTCTCAGGTGAATTATTATCCTGTTCAGTCACAATCAGGGATCTGTGGGAAAGCACACTCTGGGCTTTCAATGGTGCCGCCCTTCTTTAAGGATTCCCCTGTCTGGTTCCGATTCCCAAAGTGCATCTCCTCATATTCATAGGGTTACATTCCATTGACCTGCCCACCTGACCTATCTATCCATATCTTTCAGTAACAGAAGACAGTCCTCTTCACTGCCAACCACATGGGAATTTTTTATATTAAACTCAAACTTACATGTCTCACTCAACCCATCCCCGTCCACCCTCCAATTTATATCATTGATGATTACTGTGAATAATAAGCGACACAACACTTATCCCTGTCTCCTGCTACTGAGAAGATTTTGTGTGTAACTTGTCTTGAAACTCTATGGGGCTTTACCAAAGGTATTGCTGACAACACATATAAACGAACACCTCCAAAAAAAATACAATAACATTTATTCGGCATGACGTCCTTCGAATGACGTCATGCTGATTATTCCTGATTCTGCATTGCCGATCCAAATGGAGAACATTGTTCTCCTTTTCTGATTTCTCCAGTAGTTTCCCTAACACTGATCTGATTTTCATTGGTCTATACTTCCCTGTTGTACCTCCACCACCCTTCATCTAAAGGGTGTTCTCGATTCCTCTGGCACATCCCCTGTGACCAGATTCTACTTAAACGTTTGAGCATAGAACATTGACCATTGAACAGTAGAGTACAGTACAGGAATTTCAGCCCTCCATGTTTTGATGACCTTATATCTTTCTCTCAGATTAAACAGAGCCAGCCAACCTACATTTTACTATCTTCCATGTACCTATCCAGTCCTCGTTTGAAGTTTTCTCATGTATCTGACTCTACTAATACTGTGGTCAGTGCATTCCACGTGCACAAAACTCACTGTGCAGGAAACTACATCAGGCATCTCCCCAAAACCCTCTTCCAAAAACAAGAAAATTATGTCCCAATATGATAGCCATTTACACCACGGGCAAAAGTCTCTGGCTATTCACTCCATCTATGCCTGTGCTGTACCTCTATCAAATCACCTCTCATCCTTCTGATTTTTCCTTGAGTAAAGCCCTCGCTCCCTGAACATATCTTTTGAAGGCATGTCTTCCAGTCCAGGCAGCATCCTGGTAAGTGTCATGGCCTTTCCTTTCTTGTATCCCACAGCAGCATGGGATAAAACTCACCAAGTACTGAGGATTTGTTTAATTTTAGACCAGGCAAAAGCAATCATTCCTTCTCGCATTTTATGTAAATGTG
>NW_025182450.1:1614-2564 GCF_004010195.1 Chiloscyllium plagiosum | reverse complement strand
ACGAAAACCGCATTAGGGAACTGGAGCGAGAACTTCGGATCATTCGACAGGCAGACAGGGTTATTGAGGGTAGTTACAGGGTGGTAGTCACTCCTCAGGTGCAAGAAAAAGGCAGATGGGTTACAGTCAGGGGACGGAAGGGGAACTGGCAGGCACTGCAAGGATCCCTTGTGGCCATTCCCCTTAACAATAAGAAGACCGTTTTGGATACTATTCTGGGGGACGGCTTACCAGGGGAAAGCAGTGGGGTACAGGGCTATGGCACAGTGTCTATCCCTGCTGCTTAGAAGGGAAGGGTGGAGAGGAGCAGAGCAATAGTCATTGGGGATTCCATAGTTCGGGGACAGATAGCAGGTTCTGTGGGGACGAAAGAGACTCACGGTTGGTGTGTTGCCTCCCCGGTGCCACGGATCGTCATTCACTGATCATGTTTTAGGATCCTTCAGGGGGAACGGGAGCAGCCCCAGGTCATGGTCATCGAGCACCAACAATATCGGTAGGAAGAGAGATGGGGATTTAAGGCAGAAATTCAGGGAGCTAGGATGGAAGCTTAGAGCTAGGACGAACAGAGCTGTTGTCTCTGTTTTGTTGCCCGTGCCACGTGCTAGTGAGGTGAGGAATAGGGAGAGATTGGAGTTGAACACGTGGCTACAGGGATGGTGCATGGGGGAGGGTTTTGGATTCTTGGATAATTGGGGCTCTTTCTGGGATGGGTAGGACCTGCACAAGGAGGATGTTCTTGGTCTGAACCAGAAGGGAACCAATATCCTGGGGGGATATTCGCAAAGGCTATTGTGGGTGGGTTTAAACTAATCCAGCAGGGGGATGGGACCCAAAATTGTAGTTCAAGTATAGAAAAGGTTGAGAGTATGGGGATCCGAAATCAAGTATCATGGTCGCAAGATGGCACCGGCAAGCAAGATGGTGGTTTGAAGTGTGCCTACTTCAAC
>NW_025182450.1:0-1432 GCF_004010195.1 Chiloscyllium plagiosum | reverse complement strand
TAGTATAGTCTGCGGTTATAAACAGTAAAGGGGAGGTCACCCTGTTGGGAGTTTTCTATTGGCCTCCGAATACTTCCAGAGATATTGGGGAAAGGATAGCAAAGATGATTCTCGATAAGAATGGAATGAGACAGACAAGTTAGTTTTCATGGGGACTTCAACTTTCCAAATATTGTCTGGAAACATTATAGTACGAGTACTATAGATGGATCCGTTTTTGTCCAATGTGTGCAGGAGGGCATCCTGACACAGTATGTAGACAGGCCAACAAGGGGTGAAGCAACATTAGACTTGGTACTGTGTAATGAGCCCGGCCAGGAGTTAGACTTGGAAATAGGTGAGCACTTTGGTGATAAAGATCACAATTTTGTTATGTTTACTTTAGTGATAGAAACGGACAGATGCATACCACTGGTCAAGATCTAAGCTGGGGAAAAGGCAATTACGATACGATTAGGCAAGATTTAGGAAGCATTGTATGGGGAAGGAAACTGCAGGTTTCGGGCACATTAGAAACGTGGAACTTTATCAAGGAAAAGCTCCTGAGTGTCAAGCATAAGTATGAACCTGTCAGGCATGGAGTAAGCTGTAGAGTGGGAGCTGTAGTTTACAAAGGAAGTGGAACCTCTGGTCAAGCGGAAGAAAAAAGCATATGTTCGGATGAGATATGAAGGCTCAGTTAGGCCGCTTGAGGATTACAAGACAACCAGGAAAGACCTAAAGAGTGAGCTCAGAAGAGCCAGGAGGAGACATGAGACGTTGTTGGTGGATAGGGTAAGCGTAAACCGTAAGGCTTTCTACAGGTATGTAAAGAATAAAAGAATGATAAGAGTAAGATTAGCGCCAATCAATGATAATAGTAGGAAGTTGTGTGTGGAGAAGAGGGCTAATGGGAAGCACAAAATGCAGATCTTTCAACAGTATTCTCTCAAGAAAACGACCATGTTGTCGAGGAGAATATTGAGATACAGGCTACTAGACTAGGTTAGACTAATGAAGTTCACAAGGAAGATGTATTAGAATTCCTACAGAGTGTGAAAGGAAGTAAATCCCCTTGGCCGGACGGGAGTTATCCGAGGATCCACTGGGGAGCCAGAGAGGAGATTGCCTAGCCTTTGACATTGATCTTTAAATCGTCATTGTCCACAGGAAGAGTGTCAGAACACTGGAGGATAGCAAATGTGGTTCACCTGTTCAACAAGGGGAGTAGAGACAACCCTAGTAATTACAGACCAGTGAGCCTTACTTCAGTTTTTTGTAAAGTATTGGAAAATGTTATAAGAGACAAGAGTTGATAGGGATAACTTGATTAGGGATAGTCAGCTCGCTTTTGTGAAGGGTACGTCGTGCCTCACAACCCTTATTCAGTTCTTTGAGAGTAAACCGGTTGATATAGTGCATATGGTTTTCAGCAAGGCGTTCGAGAAGGTTC
>NW_025182449.1:0-2564 GCF_004010195.1 Chiloscyllium plagiosum | reverse complement strand
TTCCCATGGTTAATCCACTTAATATGCACATCGGAAGACACAATGGGCCATTTAGCATGGCCAATCCACCCTAGCCTGCACATCTTTAGACCGTGGGAGAAACAGGAGCACCCCGAGGAAACCCACACAAACACAGGGAGAACTTGCAGACTCCACACAGACAGTCGAACCTGGGTCCCTGGCGCTGTTAGGCAGCAGTGCTCACCACTGAGCCCAACGTGCTGCCCACAATCTGTCATCCCACAAAAATAATACACACACAATTTACACCTCACAATCTTTACACCCCACAGAATTTTGCACCCATACTATTTCACACACATAATCCTTCACCCAATGATTGAACACACACCAAACTTAACACAATTTTATACCCTAGGAATTTTACAGCCCACATTATAGGGAGGCTGTAATTGTACTCGATAGGGCACATTTACCAGACTGTTAATGTGACACTAGAAAAGCACATCAGGTCAGGCAGCATCCAAGAGGCAGGAGAATTGACATTTCGAGCATAAGCCCTTCATCAGGAATGAGGCTTGTGGGCCAGGGGGCTGAGAGATAAATGGGAGGGGGATGGGGTTAGGTGCAAGGTAGCTGAGAATGTGATAGGAAGATGAAAGTGGGGGAGAAGGTGATAGGTCAAAGAGGAGGGTGGTGTGGATAGATGGGAAAGGTGATGGACAGGTCAAGATGGTGGTGCCAGGTTGGAGGCTTGGGACTGGAATGAGGTGAGGGGGAGGCCAAATGACGAAACTGGTGAAATCCACATTAATCCCATATGGTTTCAGGGTCCCGAGGCAGAAGATGAGGCATTCTGCCTCCAGGCGTTGGATGGTTAGGGTTTGGCGATGGATGGAGGAGGCCCAGGACCTGCATGTCCTTGGTGAGAGTGGATGGGGGAGTTGAAGTAGGCAGAAGTGGGTACTGCAGATATTTCACTCAACCTTACAGCATGATGCCTTTCCGAGTTTTCTGCCTCATTAATACAGTTGTCTTTCTTGACTTCTCTTGTTCTAACTTTCCCTTTAATTTCCTTTTTAAACATCCAGCTTGTCCCCTCCCCTGCTACTTAGTTTAAATGTAGCGGTGTTGCAGTAGAAAACCTGCCTGCCAGAATACTGGTCCCTAACCTATTTAGGTGCAAGCCGTCTCTCTTGTAGAATTTATGTTTACCACAAAATATACCCTAGTGATCCAATAACTTAAATCCTTGCTTCCTGCACCAGTTCCCCAACCACACATTCAAGTCCATTATCTCCCTGTTTCTGGCCACACCAGCCCGAGGAACTGGAAGCAAACCGGAGATAACCACCTTGGACGTCCTGCTTTTCAGCCTTCTTCCTAGTTCTCCGAAGTCTCGCTGTAGGATGTTCCTCTTCTTCCCGACATCATTTGTGCGTTCAGCTAACCAACTGAAATGCCACGGCAAACAGGGCTGGAAAACGGGATAGGAGCCTCCTGATGCCTCAACTCGATGTAAATCCAGCTCTGTGTGTGTTAGAGAGGCCTCCGGGTTTTTAAGAGTCAAACTCCAATGTTAGTTTGTTTCCTTGATATGCTACTGTACTGGACAGAACTGCATTTATTACACTATATATATAGATACACACATACACACACACACTATATAAAGTTTTTTTAATGAATTAAGCAAAAGAAAAAAGGAAAATCGGATTTGAACAGACAGCTGGGGTGCACCATCACCTGAAACAGTGTCGCTTTGATTCAGTAACTTTCTGGTTGTTTAATAAGTTTCCCTTAACCGTGAATTTGCATTTCTGTTCCTGTAATCCTTGTTTTATTTGGTTTAAAGAGCGGAATGTTTGATGGGCTGGCATAGACGCAATGGGCCGAATGGCCGCTTTCCGTGCCATTCAGAACCTCGCGGCTGGTATTTTCATTGAGACGCTCGACAGGGGGGAGGGGTAGAAATTACATGCAACGAGGGACATGCACCGGACATGCAGGTTCTGGGCTCCCAGCTCTGTGTCCCCAGTCCCTCACTCTCCCCAGGGTGGGGGAGGGTGGTCCTACCTTGTAGAGGGAGGCCGCTTGCTTCAGAGGTAGGAAACTGTGCTGGGAATGTCCGGGATCATCCCTGCAGACCAAACACACCAGCTCACGGTCATCCCGGCAGAAGAGTTTGAGAGGTTCCTGGTGCTCGGGACACTGCTGCTTCCCGCTCGCCTTCAGCTCCTCTTGGTCGCCCAGCCGCTGCAGCTTGTCGACCAGGTTAGCCAGCACCCGGTTCGGCTTGAGCACCCTGTCCGAGCAGAGGAGCCGGCACTGCGGACACAGCGGCTCGGAGCCCTCGGGGCCCCAGCACTGACTGATGCAGCCGCGGCAGAAGTTATGCTCGCACTGCAGCCTGACCGGCTCCGTGAACAACGACAGGCAGATCGGACAGGTCAGCTCCTCCGCAAGGCTCTGCACCTCTCGACTGGATGCCATGGCTGTCCCAGAGCTTCTTCCCGCCTTGGATGCAGATCAATTGACAGAATTCCCACCAAATAAAAAATCCCGCCAATAATCGCTTTCACTTTCGCCCCTTGTCCCAAATT
>NW_025182448.1:0-2564 GCF_004010195.1 Chiloscyllium plagiosum | reverse complement strand
CAAGGAGCTAGGAACCTGCACTCCAAGGTCTTTTTGTTCACCTACACTCCCTAGGACCTCACCATTAAGTGTATAAGTGCTCAGTTTTGCTTTCCCAAAATTCAGCGTCTCACGTTTATCTAAATTAAATTCCATCTGCCACTTCTCAGCCCATTGGCCCATCTGATCAAGATCCTGTTGTAATCTGAGGTAACCTTCTTCGGTGTCCACTACAACTCCAATTTTGGTGTCATCTGCAAACTTACTAACTATACCTCTTAGGCTCACATCCAAATCTTTGATATAAATGTTGAAAAGTAGTGGACCAAGTACCGATCCTTGTGGCACTCCACTGGTCACAGGCCTCCAGTCTGAAAATCAACCCTCCACCACCACCCTCTGTCTTCTACCTTTGAGCCAGTTCTGTATCCAAATGGCTAGTTCTCCCTGTATTCCATGAGATCTGACCTTGCTCACCAGTCTCCCAGGGGGAACCTTGTCGAACACCTTACTGAAGTCCATATAGATCTCATATGTACTGCTCTGCCCTGATCAATCCTCTTTGTTACTTCTTCAAAAACCTCAATCAAGTTTGTGTGATATGATTTCCCATGCACAAAGCCATGTTGACCCTCCCTAGTCAGTCCTTGCATGTACATGTACATCCTCTCCCTCAGGACTCCTCCAGCAACTTGCCCACCACCAATGTCAGGCTCACTGGTCTGTAGTTCCCTGGCTTGTCTTTACCACCCTTCTTAAACAGTGACACCACGCTAGCCAACCTCCAGTCTTCCGGCACCTCACCTGTGACTATCGATGATACAAATATCTCAGCAAGGGGCCCAGCAATCACTTCCCTAGCTTCCCACAGAGTTCTAGGGTACACGTGCTCAGGTGCTGGGGATTTCTCCATCGTTATGCATTTCAAGACATCCAGTACTTCCTCCTCTGTAATATGGACATTTTTCAAGATGTCACCATCTTTTACCCTACATTCTATATCATCCATGTCCTTTTCCACAGTAAATACTGATGCAAAATACTAGTTTAGTATCTGCCCCATCTCCTGTGGCTCCACACAAAGGCCACCTTGCTGATCTTTGAGGGGGCGTATTCTCTCCCTAGTTACCCTTTTGTCCTTAACTTTATTTACCAAAGCTATCCCATGTCCCCTTTTTGCTCTCCTGATTTCCCTCTTAAGTATACTCCAACTGTCTTTATACTCTTCTAAGAATTCACTCGATCTATCCTGTCTATACCTGACACGTGCTTCCTTCTTTTTTTAAAAATCACACAACACCAGGTTATAGTCCAACAGGTTTGATTGGAAGCACTAGCTTTCAGAGCGCCGCTACCTGATGGATGAGCGGCGCTCCAAAAGCTAGTGCTTCCAATTAAACCTGTTGGACTACAACCTGGTGTTGTGTGATTTTTAACTTTGTCAACCCAGTCCAACACCGGCATCTCCAAATCATGATTCCTCCTTTTTCTTAACCAAAACCTCAATTTCTTTAGTCATCCAGCATTCCCCATATCTACCAGCCTTTCCTTTCAGCCTAACAGGAATATACTGTCTGTCTCTGGACTCTCATTATCTCATTTCTGAAGGCTTCCCGTTTTCCAGCCGTCCCCTTAGTTGTGAACATCTGCCCCCAATCAGCTTTCGAATGTTCTTGCCTCAAACTGTCAAAATTTGCCTTTCTCTAATATAGAATTTAAACTTTTAGATCTGATCTATCCTTTTCCATCACTATTTTAAATCCAATAGAATTATGGTAGCTGGCCCCAGAGTGCTCCCCCACTGACACCTCAGTCACCTCCCCGGCCTTAATTCCCAAGAGTAGGTCAAGTTTGCACCTTCTCTAGTAGGTACATCCACATACTGAATCAGAAAGTTTTCTTGCACACACTAAACACATTCAGCTCCATATAAACCCTTAACACTATGGCAGTCCCCAGTCTATGTTTGGAAAGTTAAAATCCCCAACCATAACCACCCTACTATTCTTACAGATAACTGAAAGCTCCTTATAAATGTGTTTCTCAATTTCCCTCTATTAGAGGGTCTGTAATACAATCCCAATAAGGTGACCATCCCTTTCTTATTTTCCAGTTCCACCCAAATAACTTCCCTGGATGTATTTAGATTAGACTCCTTAGAGTGTGGAAACAGGCCGCTCGGCCCAACAAGTCCACACCGACCCTCCGAAGAGTAACCCACCCAGACTCATTTCCCTACATTTACTCCTGACTAATGCACTGAACACTGTGGGCAATTTAACTTGGTCAATTCACCTGACCTGCACATCTTTGGACTCTGGGAGGAAACCGGAGCACCTGGAGGAAACCCATGCAAACACGGGGAGAAAGTGCAAACTCCACACAGGCAGTCGCCCGAGGCCAGAATCAAACCCGGGTCCCTGGCACTGTGAGGTAGCGGTGCTAACTACTGAGCTACCGTGCCACCCAAGTTTCAGGGAATATACTCCTCAGTACAGCTGCAATGCTATACCTTATCAAAAACGCCACTCCCCCTCATCTCTTGCCTCCCTTTCTGTACCTCCTATAGCATTTGTATCCTGGAA
>NW_025182447.1:0-2564 GCF_004010195.1 Chiloscyllium plagiosum | reverse complement strand
TCTGTTACACAGTGAGACTGACCTGCCGCACTCTCCTCCCAGTCTGTTACACAGTGATACTCACCTGCCGCACACTCCTTCCAGTCTGTTACACAGTGATACTGATCTGCCGCACACTCCTCCCAGTCTGTTACACAGTGATACTCACCTGCCGCACACTCCTTCCAGTCTGTTACACAGTGATACTGATCTGCCGCACACTCCTCCCAGTCTGTTACACAGTGATACTCACCTGCCGCACACTCCTTCCAGTCTGTTACACAGTGATACTGATCTGCCGCACACTCCTCCCAGTCTGTTACACAGTGATACTGACCTGCCACACACTCCTCTCAGTCTATTACACAGTGACACTGACCTGCCGCACACTCCTCCCAGTCGATTACACAGTGACACTGACCTGCCGCACACTCCTCCCAGTCGATTACACAGTGACACTGACCTGCCGCACACTCCTCCCAGTCGATTACACAGTGACACTGACCTGCCGCACACTCCTCCCAGTCGATTACACAGTAATACTGACCTGCCGCACACTCCTCCCAGTCGATTACACAGTGACACTGACCTGCCGCACACTCTCTCAGTCTATTACACAGTGATACTGACCTGCCGCACACTCCTCCCAGTCTGTTACACAGTGACACTGATCTGCCGCACACCGGTCCCAGTCTGTTACACAGTGACACTGACCTGTTGCACAGTGACACTGACCTGTTGCACATTCCTCCCAGTCTGTTACACAGTAATACTGACGTGCCGCACACTCCTCCCAGTCTATTACACGGTGATACTGACCTGTGGCACACTCCTCTCAGTCTGTTACACAGTGACACTGACCTGCTGCACATTCCTCCCAACCTGTTACACAGTAATACTGACCTGCCGCACACTCCTCTCGGTCTATTACACAGTGATACTGACCTGCCGCACACTCCTCCCAGTCTGTTACACAGTGATACTGACCTGCCACACACTCCTCTCAGTCTATTACACAGTGACACTGACCTGCCGCACACTCCTACCAGTCTGTTACACAGTGACACAGACCTGCCGCACACTCCTCCCAGTCTGTTACACAGTGACACTGACCTGCTGCACACTGCTCGCAGTCTGTTGCACAGTGACAATGACCTGCCGCATACCGGTCACTGTCTGTGACACAGTGACACTGACCTGCTGCACATTCCTCCCAGTCTGTGACACAGTGACACTGACCTGCTGCACACTCCTCATAGTCTGTTACACAGTGACACTGACCTGCCGCACACTCCTCCCAGTCTGTTACACAGTGACACTGACCTGCCGCACACTCCTCACACTCTGTTACACAGTGAGACTGAATTGCCGCACACTCCTCATAGTCTGTTACACAGTGACACTGACCTGCCGCACACTCCTCCCAGACTGTTACACAGTGACACTGACCTGCTACACACTCCTCTCCGTCTGTTACACAGTGACACTGACCTGCCGCACACTCCTCCCAGTCTGTTACACAGTGATACTGACCTGGTGCACACTCCTCTCAGTCTGTTACACAGTAATACTGACCTGCCGCACACTCCTCCCAGTCGATTACACAGTGACACTGACCTGCTGTATACTCCTCCCAGTCTGTTACACAGTGACACTGACCTGCTGCACACTCCTCTCAGTCTGTTACACTGTGACACTGACCTGCCGCACACTCCTCCCTGTCTGTTACACTGTGAGACTGACCTGCTATATACTCCTCCCTGTCTGTTGCACACTGATACTGACCTGCCGCACACTCCTCCCAGTCTGTTACACAATAACACTGACCTGCAGCACACTCCTACCAGTCTGTTACGCTGTGAGACTGACCTGCTGCACACTACACCCAGTCTGTTACACAGTGACATTGACCTGCTGCACATTCCTCCCAGTCTGTTACACAGTGACACTGACCTGCTGCACATTCCTCCCAGACTGTTACACAGTGACATTGACCTGCCGCACACTCCTCTCAGTCTGTTACACAATAACACTGACCTGCTGCACACTCCTCCCAGACTGTTACACAGTGATACTGACCTGCATCACACTCCTCCCAATCTGTTACACAGTGACACTGACCTGCCGCACACTCCTCCCAGTCTGTTACACAGTGATACTGACCTGCTCCACACTCCTCCCAGTCTGTTACACAGTGACACGGACCTGCCGGACACTCCTCCCAGTCTGTTGCACAGCGACACTGACCTGCTACACACTCCTCCCAGTCTGTTACACAGTGACACTGACCTGCTGTATACTCCTCCCAGTCTGTTACACAGCGACACTGACCTGCCACACACTCCTCCCAGTCTGTTACACAGTGACACGGACCTGCCGGACACTCCTCCCAGTCTGTTACACAGCGACACTGACCTGCCGCTTACTCCTCCCAGTCTGTTACACAGTGACACTGACCTGCTGTATACTCCTCCCAGTCTGTTACACAGTGACACTGACCTGCCACACACTCCTCCCAGTCTGTAACACAGTGACACGGACCTGCCGGACACTCCTCCCAGTCTGTTACACAGTGACACTGACCT
>NW_025182446.1:0-2563 GCF_004010195.1 Chiloscyllium plagiosum | reverse complement strand
GACTTGATGGGCTGAATGGCCTAATTTCTGCTCCTATGTATTATGGTCTTATGATTTCCCAAGCACAATGCCATGTTGACTATCTCTAATCAGTACTTGCCTTTCCAAATGCATGCAAATCCTGTCCCTCCAGATTCCCTCCAACAACACACCCACTACTGATGTCAGGCTCACCATTCAATAGTTCCCTGCCTTTTCCTTACCACCCTTCTTAAACAGTGGCATCCCGTTAACCAACCTCCAGTCTTCCAGCACCTCACCTGTGGCTACTGATGATACACATATCTCAGCAAGAGGCCCAGCAATCACTTTCCTAGCTTCCCACGGAGTTCTAGGGTACACCTGATCAGGGATTTATCGACCTTTATGCATTTTAAGATGTTCGGCACCTCCTCCTCTACAATATGGAGATTTTTCAAGGTGTAGCTATTTCCCCATATTCTCCATCTTCCATATCTTTCTCCACAGTAAATACCTTGTCTACCTGTCTCCAGGTCTTTTGTTCAATTGGCAGAGCTCACATTTCTTTTCAGCAAATTAATTTATTTGCTTGACGCGATTTTTTCTGTTAATGTCTCTTACTGAGAATTTTGAATATATTGCTAACTCATTCTTTCTTACTTCTTAACATGGATGAATTAAACTCATGACTCAGCAGCCTTGGAGGATGTTATCCTGCCTGAAAGCTCCAAAGCCTTCTGCATTGTAGTTTTCTTGTCAGCAACTCAGGAGTCCTTTTTTGTGTCCTGGCTGTTTTGGAGGCTGCTAAACTAACAACACCTCTGCTGTTATCAGCCTTTTCTCTGGAAGAACCCACATCTGCATCCCTCCCCTTTTCATTTTGGATTGTAAAACTCCAAGTCAACGAACACTCTTGAAATGATCTCCTCAGTTGGTTCTCTATTCATTTATCCAAAGTCACATGATTATTTGGATTTGTGGAGGGGGAGAGTTGGGCGGGTTAGTGAATTTCAATTCACTGTTTATAATTACTTTTCAACTTTGTTTTTAAAACAGTCAATTTTTGCTCCATGTTGGAACCCAGGTTTCCAAAGACAAGAATAACATGTTATGAACTTTAATCACAATAGGAAGTATAATTTTCTAATGTGCTGTCTTGCTAAGGTTTGAAGTAGTGTCCAAGAAGTCAAATATTAGACAAGTTTATTTAAACAGCAGTTCAACATAAAGAAATGTGATTTTTGGAAATTGCTCAACATTTGGGAGGAAAATGATTTCCTAATGGTACTGAAAATTTATAAAATATTTATAGCACAAAAACATGTTATTCAGCCCAGCTACAGTTTAGGCTCTGCCCAAATATACCTCCAAACCTCTTTAACTCATCTTATCAACATAACCTTTTACTCAATTCCCTCTCAAGTGCTTATATAGCTTCCCTTTGTAACTATTAGTTACAATAAATGCAGCATGTTCTACATTCCAACTACTCTGCGAAAAAGAAGTTTACATTGAATTTTTACTGGATTTGTTATTCGAAATGTGGGATATCATGGGCTTCAGTTCTGGTCTTCTCCACAAAGTGATTTATCTAAGTTTCTAAGTCTATCCTTTCAAATCTTTGCATAATTTTAAATACGGAGAAAGTGAGGACTGCAGATGCTGGAGATCAGAGCTGAAAATGTGTTGCTGGAAAAGCGCAGCAGGTCAGGCAGCATCCAAGGAGCAGGAGAATTAACATTTCGGGCATGAGCCCTTCCTGAAGAAGGGCTCATGCCCGAAACGTCGATTCTCCATAATTTTAAATGCCTCCATCAGGTTATTCCTCTGTCTTCTCCGAAATGTACTCCAGCTTGATCATTCTTTCCTGCTAGGAATACCTTCTCAGTTGTTTAACATATAGTAATTATTTATTGTATCGTCTTGAATGTCTCTATCGATTCATAAAATACTTTCAGAACCGTCATGTCTGTGCTGTCTCTCAGAAGAAGCACTTTGCCTCAAGTTACTGATAGAGATATAACAACAGAAACTAGAAGGCTATTTGGCCATTTGATCCAACTCCTCTTTTCAATCCTGCCATCCATAATCCTCTATCCCAATGCTACATTTCTGGTTTCTTCCCATAACCCTTGCTACCTTTAAAATCTCTAGAGGCAATATCTCAAATTTGTTTTGTGACTTGGTTTCTTCAGCCTTCTGTGGGAGCAAATTCCACAGGTTCACTATCCTTTGAGTGAAGAAATGTTTCCTCAGCTTAGTTCTAAATGGCCTACCCTATATTCTGAGACTATAATCCTGGACCTAGGCACGCCAGCCAAGGAAAACATCCTCTTGGCAACTAGTCTGTGCAACCCTTTAGAATTGAATATATTTTAATCAAATCCCCTCTCATCCTTCTGGATTCTTGCTGATACAGACCCAGTCAGACCAATTTCTTTTCGTCGAACAGTCCTGACATCCACTGTATCAGTCTAGTGAACCTTGACTGCACTCCTCTGCCAAGTGTATCCTTTCATAGGGATTTCTTCCATCTTCTCATTTCGCCCTACACTTCCTTATTTTTCAAATAAGACTCCAACTTCCTCTTGAGTACTTTGAT
>NW_025182445.1:0-2563 GCF_004010195.1 Chiloscyllium plagiosum | reverse complement strand
GACGGCCAGGCAACAGGCGGGATTTGAGGATGGCGTGTTGCCTTCTCTGTACCAGGATTAACGACATCGCCGACAGGGTGCAGGAAATCCTCAAGGACGAAGGTGAAGAGACAAACGTGGTGGTACATATCGGCACAAATGACGTCGTGAAGAGGAGGGTCATTGTACAGCGGGATTTCGGAGAAGTCAGAAGAAGGCTGAAAAGCAGGACATCCAGCGTGGCTATCTCCAGTTTGCTTCCAGTTCATCGGGCTGGAGAGGACAGGAACAGGGAGGTAATGGACTTCAATGTGTGGCTGGGGACCTGGTGCAGGAAGCAAGGATTTAAATTCTTGGATCACTGATGTATGTTTAGCGGTAAGGATAAATTATGCAAGGAGCGGGTTACACCTTAAAAAGTAGGGAACCAACGTTCTGGCAGGTACGTTTGCCACTGCAACACAGCTGCGTTTAAACTAAATAGCGGGAGGGGGAGGGGGAGTGTACAAACTGGAAGTTTCAGCAGGAAGTTAACGGGAAGGTTACAACAAGAGAAATCAAGAAAGACAACAGAACTCATGGAGCAGAAAACTCAAAAAAGGATCATGCCGTAAGGTCAAGTGAAATAGGGATTGATAGGAAGGATGAGGCGAGTAACAAATTAAAAATATTATATATGAACTTTAGGGTGTAGATTTGCTTGCTGAGCTGTACGTTTGATATCCAGACGTTTCATTACCTGGCTAGGTAACATCATCAGTGGCGACCTCCACGTGAAGCGAAGCTGTTGTCTCCTGCTTTCTATTTATATGTTTCCTGTTCGTTTTCTGAGGGGTTGATAGATGGTATCTGGATCTATGCGTTTGTTTATAGGGTTGTGGTTGGAGTGCCAGGCGTCTAGGAATTCTCTGGCATGTCATGGCTTAGCCTGTCCCAGGATAGATGTGCTGTCCCAGTCGAAATATTGTCTTTTTTTCCTCCGTGTGTAGGGCTACGAGGGAGAGAGGGTTGTCTCTTTTGTGGCTAACTGGTGTTCGTGTATCCTGGTGGCTAACTTTCTTCCTGTTTTTCCTACGTAGTGTTTGTGGCAGACTTTGCATGGAATTTTGTAGACGACGTTGGTTTTGTCCAAGGGTTGCACTGGGTGTTTTAATTTTGTTAGTTTTTGTTTGCGAGTGTTGGTGCGTTTGTGTGCTACTAGGATTCCGAGGGGTCTTAAAAATCTGGCTGTCATTTCTGAAATTTCTTTAATGTATGGTAAGGTGGTTAGGATTTCTGGCTGTGTTTGGTCTGCTTGTCGTGGTTTGTTCTTGAGGAATCTGCGGACTGTATTTTTTGAGTATCCGTTCCTCTTGAATACGTTATGAGGTGGTTCTCACATTGAAGGACAACAATCTCATGGAAGAAACACAACAAACTATCAGACAGACATTTGCACCTACTCTGAGCCGAAATAGGGAGGGAAACATACTGAACACACAAGAAAAGAAAGCCCTAGAAAACCCCAAAAAAGACAAAAACATCATTATATTACCTGCAGACAAAGGTCGGCTCACAGTCACCCTGAACAGAAGGGACGACACAGATAAAGACAATGCACTACTCGCAGACACCAATACTTACCAACAGGTGGCGCTAGACCCGACCCCACAACTAGGAAACAAAATTACATATCTCCTAAGAAAATTACACAATTCCAGACAATTAAACATGACGGAATTACAAAAAAATGAAACCAGACGGGACCAACACCCCAAGAATCGACGGACTACCAAAAATCCGTAAACCAGGAGCCCCCCCTCAGACCCATAGTCTCGCTACTCGGAACATCAACTTACAGACTGGCCAAAGAACTACACACAAGAGAGAAATACATAGTAGAAGAGAAAGCAATTCTGGATCTGGTATTGTGCAACGAAACGGATTTGATCAGGGACCTCGAAGTAAGGAGCAATGAGGAGGTGGTGACCACAACAAAACAAGCTTTAATCTGCAATTTAAAGGGAGAGGTAGAATCGGAAGTGACAACATTTCAGTTGAAAAAGGGGAACAGTCGAGCTATGAGGGAGGAGCTGGCTAAAGTTAAATGGTCCAATACCTTAGCAGGGATGGCAGTGGAGCAACAATGGCAGGTATTTCTGGGTTTAATGCAAAAGATGCAAGATCACTTCATTCCATAAAGGAAGAAAGATCCAAAGGGGAGGCAAGGTTGGCCGTGGCTGACGAAGGAAGTGAAGGACCATATAAAGACAAAAGGGAAAAATTATAACATAGCAAAGATGAGCGGGAAATCGGAGGACTGGGAAGCTTTTAAAGAACAACAGCGGATAACTAAACAGGAAATCTGCAAAGAAAAAATAAGGTACGAAGGTATACTGGCCACAAACATCAAGGAGGATAGGTATGTGAAAAGAAAAAGGTGGTTAAGACTAAAATTGGGCCCTTGAAGACAGAAACGGGTGAATTTGTTACGGGAAACAAAGAAATGGCAGAAGAGTTGAATTGGTACTTTAGATCTGCTTTCACTGGGGAATACACGAGCAATCTTCTTGATGTAATAGTGACTGAAGGACCTGAACTGAAG
>NW_025182444.1:0-2563 GCF_004010195.1 Chiloscyllium plagiosum | reverse complement strand
GCAAACCTCAGAGATAGGGAAATGTAAATAAAGTAACCACTGTCAAGATTTCATCCAATTCTATAGTAACTGATACCTGATCACCAAATTCTTCTGCTACTTGAAAGGATGCAAGAAGCCCCAAAAGATGATACTCCAAATTTCACTTGATTCCGTGTCACATTATTGCAAGAGAGCTTTGTAGTTGCCTTCTAGCAGACATTATTTTTTTCCACAAACCACATAGGTTTGACAGAGAAGCATTGGTTCTGATCAGAGGTCAGAACCGAATAGTACAGAACCACATCAAAACTCATCTCCAGAAGCTGTGTCAATGGGTGTTTGGGTTTACAGTGCCTCTGTGTTCTGAGCTTCAGCCCCAATCTCTCGCTGTTCCCTAGTTTTTCTGATAAGTTGCATTTCCAGTCAGTTTCTATTTCATCATCGTCCCAGATTATAGAGGTTTCAGTATCAGTGAGTTCACCAGTATAGCGCGTTGAGTAAATCAGCATTGGCTCCACTGAAAAGGCTTTTAAATCCTGAGGCTCATAGAACAGCACATGCTATCTCTGTTTAATGACCTAATAACAACTAACAACATTATATTTGATATGCTATATTTTCCATTACTGACTGCAATGAATCTACGTCATGGGATGCAGAAACGCACCAATGTGAGTAAAAACTTAGTAAACTTTGGGCAAAACCCAGACTATTGACTTAAGAGAATAAACTCCATACAAGAATGCAACAAAGAAAAGCAGATTGAAGTCAAATGATGCACAGATTTGATTAAGAGCAAAACGCCCTCTACCCTAGCAGGAAGGAAAGTAGAAAAGTTGTGCATTTATATAACATCTTAATGCAATCTCACAGCATCCTAAATATCTCTTTCCAGATCTCTGAAACAAGTGCAGAACCCCTGGGGCCACTGAAAACTACATGCTATCAAACCCAGGGAATCAAACACGGAAATATCAGCATGTGTCCATGTAACAGTTTAAAATATATGTTTAACACCTCCGCTCGAGTAACTAGAAAAATTGTTTCGAGGTATGAACAGGAAATGAGAATAGGTCACTTGGCCCTTCGAGCCTGTTCCACCATTCAATAAGATCCTGACTGACCCGATTTTAACAAGCTTACAAAACATTCAGCTGACAATATCCCATTTTAGCTTTTCTTATGCTATCAATTTAGTATATTCCACTACACATCTATTCTAATCTGGTGAATTAGTATATTCCACTACACATCTATTCTAATCTGGTGAATAATTCTCCTGCTGTTAATCACTGATTCACACTGTACTCCTCTCCTCATTCATGAATTGAAGGAGCCCATAACACACTCTTCTATTCCTCAGCCTATTCTTTAGACAAGATAAAATGGATTGGAACAGACTCCACTGTTTGCTTGTACTTGTCACAATGAGAACTATTGAAATATTTCAATACATTCATTTGGTGCAAAATATAATTTGCTTTAATCCTTTAAAACTGGTTCAATGTATTTTATATTTGCATTGAATGGTATTTTAGTTTGGCCCAGATGTTAATACAAAGTGAAATATTACATCACCGAGCTTTGTCTCATTCTCATTTGCTGGAAGTTGGAAAGGAGTGTTTTCTTACAGCAGAGAGTGAAAATGAACAACCAAGTTGAGTAATAATACATGCAGGTTCTGACAAAGTCAATTTTCAATCAGAGATGGTCTATACAATAACCGAAGTACTTTTGATCATGTAGTCACATGTCAGAAATGTGATATCCAATTTGTGTACCATGAGAAAAGCAGGAAGGCGATGATGACCAGATCATCAGCTCATCGGGATTGAGCGATAAATATTGGCCGGGACACCAGGTATAATCTCCTCACTTTAATTCAAAGTAATAAGGGTCCCTTTAGAGGGCAGAGTGGCTTTGGTTTAATGTCCCATATTCATCTGATGTGCAGGATTATCTCAGGACTGCACTACTGTGGCAGTATCAATTAGTGTATTCTAAATCCGATGGTAGATCTCGACCCCTCCGACTCAGTGACACCTGAGCAACACACAGTACTCTGACAACTGGCTTATTATTTACATCCCCAGGGATTAATGAAGCCATTCAGGGCAATTGCATCGATTCTATATGAAATACAAAACAGGCCTCTTATGGTAGAATGATAGTCTCCCTACCCCTAGATCAGTCGGCTTAAATTCCTAGATTATACTTAGTAGGCTTAAATTCATGTCCCACCTACTCCAGAGCTGTGTCATACATCGCTGAACATTTTATTTTAAAAAAAGGAAAACCTCTTTAACCAATGGGCTGTTGTCATTTGGAAAGTGCAACATGTGTAATTAGGAATCAGCACTTTCGGTCACCTTTGCTGACTCCCTGTGTGTTCTACGGGAGTCAGTAATTTCTATCAGTGTCCACAGTTACAGCTTCACAAAGTCCTCTAATATCTCTCCTAAATGGATCGTTCTTCCCTTTTGAATATGGGCAGTGAACACTCAGTCCTATCTCTTTTTTAGCAACAAATGGCTACCTTACTTCCAGACTGCTGTCAGCAAGAGATTAACTTGCACTGTCA
>NW_025182443.1:0-2563 GCF_004010195.1 Chiloscyllium plagiosum | reverse complement strand
CACATCCCTGGGCACTACGGGGACAATTTAGCTCGGCCAATCCCACCCTAACCTGCACATCCCTGAGCCACTGTGCCAGAAATGAGAGTGTGTGAGGGAGGAAGAACGCAAGAGATGAGTATGTGAGAGCGAGCGAGCACGCGATAAAGCAGAACTAGTGGAGACCATTCAGCTTGTCCTAGCCCTTGGAAACATCTGCCCGATTAGTTTCCCTGCACGCACCCTCCACTCAAATGCATTAGCAGTTTAGCGGATATCTCCTCTCAACCCATTTCAGCTCTCTCTTGCTTCAAGCTAGGTACGGCAGGGGCTGGAAACCTCACAACTTGCCGCCTGGACTCCAACCCTCTGAGCCCTGCAATTTCCCTCGCCTCCCCCCTCTCCCCAGCGTCTCAAACGGTCTGACCCCCCCCCCCCCCCCCTCCCCTGCCTGGTGTCAGTCAGGCGCTGTTTGCTAACACCCGGGTGCAGTGGGACTTCACTAGAATGCGACCACACCCTGCTGTTTACACAAAAACACCAGCACGCCCTCCGACAAGGCAGGCCGGGGCTCCCCGGGAGGAGGGGGATGTCCGACACACCCATGCACGGCCACTGGAGGTCACCTCACGCGACGTGCTCACTTGTTGAAGAGGTGATTAATGACTTTGATTTTGCTGTTGGCTTTGAAGTCGTCGGGGAGGAGCATCACAGGCACTGGGACGTGGTTGAGTTCATTGATCTGACAGGGGGCAGACAGAGAGAGAGAGAGAGAGAGAGGAAGGTTAAGTGAGTCACTCAGAAGGACATCCCAAAGCCTGCTGCGTTGACTCAAGCACTTTGCCTGCAGCGCAGTGGCCAACATACAGACGCGCAGCCGTCACAACCCTCCCTCTACACACCTCTCCCACCGAGATCCAACTTCCCCCCCCCATCCCCATCCCTACCGCATCCCCTTCCCTCCCCATCCCTAGGAGCAGGAGAATCAATGTTTCAGGCATAAATCCTTCATCAGGAATGAGGCTTATGCCTGAAACGTTGTTTCTCCTGCTCCTCGGATTCTGCCTGACCTGCTGTGCTTTTCCAGCACCTCACTCTAGACTCTGATCTCCAGCGTCAGCAGTCCTCACTTTTTTTTTCTTAAGGGGCTTGACAGGGTAAATAATGAGAGTATGTTTCCCCTCAGGGGAGAGTCTAACACAAGAGGGCAGAATCTCCGCATAAAGGGGTGATAATTTAAAACTGACATAAGGAGGAATTTCTTCGTCTTTGGAACTTTTTGCCACAAAGAGCTATGGGGTTGATCCCCTTGTGTACATTTGAGGCTGAGACAGATAGATTGTTGGTTGTAGGGGAATTGTGGGTTTGGGGGAAAAGGCAGGCATGTGGGCATGAGGAATGTCAGATTAGCCCTGATTCTATTGAATGGTGGAGCAAGCTCAACGAGTTGAACAGCCTATTTCTGTTTTTATTTCTTATGGTCTTATCGATTCCAACAATTTCCTAACATCACACGTTAATCTAACCGGAAGCGGCAGGGACAGACCACTATAAACACCGGAGGAAACATCAAAGAAGCGCTTCGCAGGAGGCTCCCAGACAGTGATGATGTCGCCTAGCCAGGGGACGAAACGTTTGCAACAAAAACTTCCAGCTCGGCGAACAGAACCACAACAACGAGCACCCGAGCTACAAATCTTCGCACAAACTTTGAACAGACACACAGACAGACACACCACCCTCTCCATGAATAGGTTGCCCCTTAGGTCCCTTTTAAACCTTTCCCATCTCACCCTGAACCTATGCCTTTTATTTCTAGACATCCCCCAACCCCCCCACCAAGGCTGAAACATTGAATGCTTTCGCAAAGGTGTTCTTCGGGGGTGAAAGAGGTATGGGGAATAAAGAGCTTGGAGGCCAGCCATTCAGCCCATCGAATCAGTTCTGCCGTTCCTCCTCCCACTTATCTTTGATACTCAAGAGTCTGCTGAAAATGTGTTGCTGGAAAAGCGCAGCAGGTCAGGCAGCATCCAAGGAACAGGAGAATCGACGTTTTGGGCATAAGCCCTTCTTCAGGAATTATTCAAGAGTCCTTATTCAAGAGTCTGTCTATCTCAGTCTTTAACCAGTCAATGACCTTCTGTGGGCACGTAGTGCCACAGATTCCCCACTCTCCGGTTGAACATGTTTCTCCTCATCTCCGTTCTCCCTTTACTCTAAGGCTGTGCCCTCGGGTCCTGGCTGTGCCGACGGGAACATCTGCCCAACATCCAGGCCGTTCGGCATTCTGCCAGTTTCAAATCAGATCCCCCCTGCCCCTCATCCTTCTGAGACTCCATCGACCGTACCCCCCGGGAGCGCTCTAAACGCTCCTCACATGTTCGGCTTTTCATTCCTGCGACCGAGCGCGCGGGCCTCCCCTGAACCCACTCCAGGAGCCGGTACATCCACCCCGAGATACCGCGCCCGATAACGCCCCACATTACTGCACGCGCGGCCCCCACCAGAGCCTGAGAAGTGCAACCCCCGGCTTTTATATTCAAAATAAACGCCTACGTTGCATTTGCCTTGGCTGACTGCTGGG
>NW_025182442.1:2224-2563 GCF_004010195.1 Chiloscyllium plagiosum | reverse complement strand
GGGAACATCACACCCAGGGAACATTACACTTGGCGAACATCACACCCAGGGAACAACACACTCAGGGAACATCACACC
Organism: Chiloscyllium plagiosum; assembly: GCF_004010195.1. Classification (NCBI taxonomy): domain Eukaryota; kingdom Metazoa; phylum Chordata; class Chondrichthyes; order Orectolobiformes; family Hemiscylliidae; genus Chiloscyllium; species Chiloscyllium plagiosum. The sequence goes on along the minus strand of NW_025182442.1, from coordinate 2,485 downwards.
CAGGGAACATCACACCCAGGGTACATCACACCTAAGGAATATCACACCTGGGGAACATCACACCTGGGGAACCTCACATCTGGGGAACATCACACACAGGGAACATCACAACCAGGGAACCTCACACTTGGGGAACATCACACCTGGGGAACATCACACCCAGGGAACATCACATCTGGATAACATCACACCTGGGGAACATTACATCCGGGGAACATCACACCTGGGGAACATCACACCCAGGGAACATCACACCCAGGG
>NW_025182442.1:0-1029 GCF_004010195.1 Chiloscyllium plagiosum | reverse complement strand
TCACACCTGGGGATCTACACACCTGGGGAACATTACACTTGGGGAACATCACCCCTGGGGAATATCACACCCGGAGAACATCACACCTGGGGAGCATTACTCCGGGAGAAAATCGCACCCGGGGAACATCACACCGGGGGAACATCACACCTGGGGAACATCACAGCTGAGGAACATTATCCCTGGTGAACATCACACCCGGGGAACATCACACCTGGGGATCTACACACCTGGGGAACATTACACTTGGGGAACATCACCCCTGGGGAATATCACACCCGGAGAACATCACACCTGGGGAGCATTACTCCGGGAGAAAATCGCACCCGGGGAACATCACACCGGGGGAACATCACACCTGGGGAACATCACAGCTGAGGAACATTATCCCTGGTGAACATCACACCCGGGGAACATCACACCTGGGGTACATTACACCCGGGGAACAACACACCGGAAGAACATCACACCTGGGGAACATCACACCTGGGGAACATCACACCTAGTGAACACTACACCTGGAGAACATCACACCCGGGAAACGTCACACCTGGGGATCTACACACCTGGGGAACATTACACTTGGGGAACATTACACCCAGGGAGCATCACACCCAGGGAACATCACATCTGCGGAACATCACACCTGGGGAACATCACACCCGGGGACCATTACACCTGGGAATCGTCACACCTGGGGAACGTCACACCTGGGGAACATCACACCTGTGTAACATCACACCTGGGGAACATCACACCTGGGGAACATCACACCTAGGGCACATCACACCCCGGGAACATCACACCCAGGCCACATCACAAACGAGTAACATCACACCCAGGGAACATCACACCCGGGGAACGTCACACCCAGGGAACATCACACTTGGGGAACATCACATCTGGTTAACATCACACCCGGGGGACATTAAACCCGCAGAACATCACATCCGGGGAACATCACAATTGGATAACATCACACCTGGGGAATATTAAACCCGGGCAACATCACATCTGGGGAACATCACA
>NW_025182441.1:1157-2563 GCF_004010195.1 Chiloscyllium plagiosum | reverse complement strand
GTTATCTCAGCAAGGCCGCGCCACAATTTCTTCGCTATCTTCCCGCAAGGATCGCGGCTGCACTTGAACAGATACTGGGTATGTATCTACGGTTCTGCGTTTTTGGTATCTCTAGCACTTTCTCTTCTGTAATGTGCCCTCGTTTCAAATCATCACTATATTTATTTTTTTCTCGAGTTCTGGAGTTTCCATATTTATCTACGCAATAAATATATACGCGATATATTTATATAAGATCTCATCCATCCAGCAGGAAAACTCTGCAAGGCAGAGGAGTGGTTGAGGTGGAGTTCTTGTGAGGAGTGTGAACCCAGCATGGCCAAGCTCTTATGGACTGTATTGTTGAAATCTTAACTGTGTTTCAGTGATTTTCCAGTTTTGCAGGAATGACTGTAATGGTTTATATTTTAACTTTGTTTTCGTTGTTTTTCTGTTTTACACCAAGATTCTATAGCCGGAGCGAGAGTACCTTTGTACCTAGGGGAGAAAGTGAGGTCTGCAGATGCTGGAGATCAAAGTTGAAACTTTATTGCTGGAACAGCACAGCAGGTCAGGCAGCATCCAGGGAACAGGAGGTTCGACGTTTCGGGCACAGGCCCTGATTCCTGAAGAAGGGCCTGTGCCCGAAACGTCGAATCTCCTGTTCCCTGGATGCTGCCTGACATGCTGTGCTGTTCCAGCAATAAAGTTTCAACTTACCTTTGCACCTAAGATTACATCACATGTGGCAATATGTAAACCTATCACTGTACTCATGTGAGCACATGTGGCATTACACCCATTAGACGTTATTCATCTTCAGTGGTTCCACACATCGATGACTGATTGATTTTTAAGAAGTCCTGTACGCTCCCCAGTTTCTCTTTTACCCTTAATATTCTTTCAATAGTGTTGAACAGTATTTGCCAAAGCTATCTCATGCGCCTTTTTGGCCTCTACATATCCCTCCTAAACCCTCCATGCTCCGAAGGGCATTCACTTGATTCCAGCTGCCTATATCTGACTTCAGCCTCCTTTTATTTCTTGACCATAGCCTCCATATTCCTTAATATGTGTGGGAATCTACTAGAAACTATTTGTTGTTCTGGGTGTGTGTGTGTATTGATGTATAGTAAAGGAGGGTTTCTTGTGGTTTACATCATATTTTGCAAGTAATTCAAACTTTCCATATGTTATGTCAGTTTCAATTACATCAATAATTATCTAAATACAGTGACACATTGGAAAATGTCACTCGGCTCTCATGAAATTGATCACTTTAGCTCCAGGTTGATGTATGCTTTGTTTGTTTCTTTCCTCAAAGCCAATGTAGTCACCATCTACATCCTGCTTTATAAAGATTGTGGATTGTCTCCATGTATCAGATGTTACCTGGGGTCGATGGCAATAGCGGATCTACATGTCAT
>NW_025182441.1:0-828 GCF_004010195.1 Chiloscyllium plagiosum | reverse complement strand
TGACACAGAAATGAGAAATCGAAAAAAATCCATCATTTTGCTGTTTGTGATCTCAGCTAATTTCATCCTGTTATGGTCAACGTCAATGGTGTATTCTATTTGGAGACGTATGTGGAATATTGTGTATACCACAGTGTATCTTGATCCCTATGTGCGGGAATTGGGCTTCATGCTGCAGCTCCTCAGTTGCTGCACAAACACTGTGATTTATGCCGTGACCCAGACTAAGTTCAGAAAGCAGCTGAAAGATCTGCTGAAATATCCCGTTACCCTAATTAATCAATCAATCAATCAAATTGCCACATTAATCAATCCGTCCGGGGATTTATCATTTCAGTTCAATATGTCTGCAATGGAGGAACTTGTCGCTATGGTAAAAGGTCGAGTGCAGTAATGGTTTACCAACCTCATCCTACAGGGGATTACAGGGACATATATTAATGTTTCTCTCAACTCAGGGGCCAATGAGAAAAGGCACGATCACACTTACTGTGTCTATCACTTCAATTTATGAATAATAAAAATGTTCATTAAAAAGTGCTGAGCAGCAGAGTGAACGGCATTATGGTTTGTCTTTGTGTTGAAGAAGCTGAGCTGGAGAGACATAAAATAATCTCCAACTCCTGGTCCTCAGCGTAGGGGAGGGGACCGGCACTGAACTCTGCAGTTGGTTAAGTCACTCGGTCCTTGCTTTCACCTCTCGGTCCGCCAATTTGAACTGGCCTTTGGCAGTAGTTATCTGTCTCCCTTTGCCCCTGCCCACCCCCATACCAATGTACCGCTTCCAGTCTCACGCTGTCACTCTATCTCTCTCTCCTAATCCCACTT
>NW_025182440.1:0-2563 GCF_004010195.1 Chiloscyllium plagiosum | reverse complement strand
TGACAGTGCGACACTCCCTCAGCACTGACCCTCAGCCAGTGCAGCACTCCCTCTGAACCGACCCTCCGACAGTGCAGCACTCCCTCTGAACCGACCCTCCGACAGTGCAGCACTCCCTCAGGACTGACCCTCCGACAGTGTGACTCTCTCAGTGCTGGATTGTCTGCTGTGCATGGTGAGCCCTGTTTCTCAGGTAATGGTGTGATGGTGTTTGCCCTACCCGGGCCAGACCGGGGCACTCCCTTTATGTTTCGGAGCAGGGCAGTGATTTGTGGGAGATCTGCCAAACCCTCGATGACATCACGGGGCTGTTTGGTGTGGGGTTTATATAACCAATTGTGGGGGGGAGTTATTCAGCTCGATGGACAAAGGGCTGAAGATTGATCGTGGTCAGGGAATAATGTCTGAAGAAGGGGATAATAAACAGAGAGCTGGGTTATTTGGGATACCGTGTATTTTGCAATAATCTGCATTCAGCAGAGGTGGACAGCAGATTAATTCTGAGGGCAGTTGCCTATTCTGTGAAGAGCCCTTTCTGAGCACAAGTGTGAACAGAAATTCGAATGACCAATGGCAGGGAATGATGTACAACCCATTTTCTCTGACTAATCTCAGACACCCTTACCCAGGAAACTCCCTCATGATTCCCGTCCCGAACTGCCCCTGGACTGAGTGGTTTTCTGGGTCCAGTGCTCTGGGGTCAGAGCAGGTAAGGTGTGCCGGCTTCCCTCACTGAGCTGGCTGGGTTTTCACAATCAGTGCTGCCCGTTTCTTGTCACGGTGACTCAGCCAGCGGTTGGAGACAGTAAGGCCCACTGAGTTAGTCAGTGTGAGGGCTCGAACAGCACAGCAGGTCAGACAGCATCCGAGGGCCAGGAGGAGTCACCGCTCGGGGCCTGGAAGCGTGTCTGAGCTGCCGGGCTCTGCTGGGAGGACAGGCAGATGGATATCCTTCAGCACGCAGCAGCTGACAGGATCAGCCTCAACACTACAGCCACCTGGACTCTGCCGGGCCAGCCTCTCAGGCTCGGGACACCCAGGTTCCAACCGCAAAATCAAATCCGCCTTCAGGTCAGCTCAGGGAAGGCATTCGGAATGGGAGGAGGGGGTCTGTGTAATATGCCCTCAGGAATTGGGCGACCCTCACCCAGAGGTGGGTGTGGGGGGGGGGGGGGGAAATCCTCTGTGTGAAGGAACAGAGTTGGGGAGTTGCTGTGATCCCCAGGGAGGGGTGTGGGTCCCAGAGGAATGTTTGAGGGAGAAAGGAAAGGCATGGGTTTTTGTTTAAATCCAAGCTGGTTGTGAGGAGCATCTGTGCAAAACTGATCAATGCTTCCCTTCTGACATTGAAATCACCATGTCTGTAATCCGGATTAGAAACTGTCCCTCTGCTAAATCCCCGTCCATTTAATCATCCCGGCTCACGGCTAAAACCCATCAGCAACATCCAAATACCTTCTCAGCAGGAAATCACCTCCCAGCCCCTTTCGAGAGGCAGATGGGTTAGAGTCTCTCCTCTCACTGGGCCCTGACTGCAAGGGGATGGACAGCAACTCCATCAAAAAAAAACAACCTGCATTTCAGTAGCACCTTTAATCCAGCTGGTGCCCATCAGGAGACTGGATTGGAGGGGGATTAGATTCACTGTGGTTGTTGATAGGGGAAGGCAGTAGTGTTGTGGGAATCTCATTGGAGACCCAGGTGAATCTGCTGGTGATATGAAATGATGACTTTCCAGAAAAGACAAGCTGACCTAATGCCAACCACACAAACCCTGCCGATTGCTGGAAAAAACCCGTCTGGCTCACTCATGTCCTTCAGGGAAGGAAACTACCTGGGCTGGCCTGCACGTGACTCCAGGCCCACAGCGATGGGGTTCACTCTTAACTGCCCTCTGGGCAATTAGGGCTGGGCGATAGATGCTGGCCTCGAGAGTGGGGCTTATATCTCACCATGAATAAAACACAGGAGAGAATGGGCTATGGCTGGCCCTGTTTGGAACAGGAGGGCTGAGAAATGGGACTGTTTGGTTGGTTGGTGGGACAGTCAGCTGTTACCCCTGGCCTCAGATACATAAACCCTGCAGAGTGTCCAGAACAGCTTCCCAACTGACTGCCATGTGGAACCAATCCAACTGTTCCCCTGTCAACTCCAGTCAAATCCAACGATGGAGCCTGGATCATTCCCAGAGTTTGTCTGTACCTGTTCCTGGTGTGATATCTCATTCTGAAACGTAGGCAAAGGTTTCGCGATATTTCACCCCCAATGATTTATTCATTCGTCCTGGTTCACTGACTCTTTAAAGCTGCAGGAAGACTGGGATTTACTCGGGATTGATGCTGAAGCTTTTCCAACAGTTTAATTAGTTCCCTGTTGGTTTTTTGAGAATGGAGGTCTGTTATTAAATAAATGCCAATCTATTTATCTGAGGACGTCAGATGTTCAAAGGCTGTTTTGACATCAATGTTGCGAGGATCTGAGCAGGATTGAATAATGTATTTCTGCTGCACACATGGTCTGTGTGTGTGTGTGCATGTGTGTGTGTGGGTGTGTGTGTCTGTGT
>NW_025182439.1:0-2563 GCF_004010195.1 Chiloscyllium plagiosum | reverse complement strand
AGGAATAAACCTCAGCCCGGCAGCATGAAAATATCCCTTTGAGCTGGCAGGTCAGTCATGCGAAACGAAAAGTCGATCCTAGGAGAGGGTGGTAACCAAATGAAGACTGTCTGTTTGAACACAGTCTCTGGAACCTGGACGTGGTAATCATTACTGAGCAGGGTCTGTAGGAAGCAGAGGCAGAAACGTAATGAACAATTTCAGATATTCCTCTTCGACCACAAGACATGGGAGCAGACATTAGGCCATTCAGTCCATCTGATAGTGTGGCAATCATTCAGTATTGACTCTCTTACAATTCAGGTATCCCCCAGACTGATGTACTGACAGTGCAGTATTCCCTCAGTAGTGACCCTCTGACAGAACAGCATTCCCTCAGTACTGACCCTCTGAGAGTGCAACGCTCCCTCAGTACTGACCCTCAAACAGTGCAGCACTCACTCAGCACTGACCCTCTGACAGTGCAGCACTCCCTCCGTACAGACCATTTAAAGTGCAGCACTCCCTCAGTACTGACCCTCTGACAGTGCAGCACTCCCTCAGTAGTGACCCTCTGACAGAACAGCACTCCCTCAGTACTGACCCTCGAACAGAGCAGCGCTCCCTCAGTACTGACCCTCTGACAGTGCAGCACTCCCTCCGTAAAGACCTTTTAAAGTGCAGCACTCCCTCAGTACTGACCCTCTGACAGTGCAGCACTCCCTCATTACTGATCCTCTGACAGGGCAGCACTCCCTCAGTACTGACCCTCCGAAACAACACTCCCTCAGAACTGACACATAGACCGTGTAGCGCTCCACTAGTAATGTCCCTTTGAGTGTTCATCACTCTCTCAGTACTGACCCTCTGGCAATGCAGCAATCACTCAGTACTGACTGTCCGACACGTAGTGTGGTACTCCCTCAGTACTGATCCCCTCACAGTGCGGTGATCCCTCAGTACTAATACCCTCAGATTGCAGTGCTGCCACAGTTCTAACCCGTTCACAGTTCAGCGCTCCCTGAGAAGTAACTCTCTCACAGCACGACACTCTGACAGCATGGCCATCCATTAGTACTGACCGTCAGTGAGTGTGCACTTCATCATTACTGACTCTCTCACTGCACAGCAATCCATCCGTCCTGACTCTCTGACAATGCTGCATTCCCTCCACACTGACCCTCTGACAATGCTGCACTCCCTCCATACTGACCCTCTGACAATGCTGCACTCCCATCACACTGATCCTTTGACAATGCTGCACTCCCATCCCACTGACCCTCTGACAATGCTGCACTCCCTCCATACTAACGCCCTGACAATGCTGCACCCCCTCCACACTGACCCTCTGCCAATGCTGCACCCCTTCCGTACTGACCCTCTGACAATGCTGCACTCCCTCCACACTGACCATCTGCTAATGCTGCACTCCCTCCGTACTGACCCTCTGACAATGCTGCACTCCCTCCACACGGATCTTCTGACAATGCTGCACTCCCTCCGTACTGACCCTATGACAATGCTGCACTCCCTCAGTACTGACCCTCTGACAATGCTGCACTTACTCCGTACTGACCCTCTGACAATGCTGGACTCCCTCCACACTGATCCTCTGACAATGCTGCACTCCCTCCACACTGACATTCTGACAATAATGCACACCCTCCATACTGATCCTTTAACAATGCTGCACTCCCTCCACACTGACCCTCTGACAATGTTGCAACACCTCCATACTGACCCTCTGACAATGCTGCACTCCCATCACACTGACCCTCTGACAATGCTGCACTCCCATCCCACTGATCCTCTGACAATGCTGCGCTCCCTCCATACTGACGCCCTGACAATGCTGCACTCCCTCCATACTGATCCACTGACAATGCTGCACTCCCTCCGCACTGACCCTCTGACAATGCTGCACTCCTTCCATACTGACCCTCTGTCAATGCTGCACTCCGTCCAAACTGATCCTCTGACAATGCTGCACTCCATCCACACTGACACCCTGACAATGCTGCACACCCTCCATACTGATCCTCTGACCATGCTGCACTCCCTGAACACTGACCCTCTGACAATGCTGCACACCCTCCACACTGACCCTCTGACAATGCTGCACTCCCTCCACACTGATCCTCTGACAATGCTGCACTCCCTCCACACTGATCCTCTGACAATGGTGCACGCCCTCCGCACTGATCCTCTGACAATACTGCACTCCCTCCACACTGATCCTCTGACAATGCTGCACTCCCTCCGCACTGGAACGGGTGCAGAGGAGGTTTACCAGGATGTTGCCTGGTATGGAAGGAAGATCGTATGAGGAAAGACTGAGACACTTGAGGCTGTTTTCCTTAGAGAAAAGAAGGGTAAGTTCATGGAATGCCCTGCCAGTAGCAGTGGTGGACTCTCCCTCTTTATGGGCATTTAAGCGGGCATTGGATAGGTATATGGATGATAGTGGGTTAGTATACGTTAGGTGGGCTTGGATCGGCGCAACATTCAGGGCCAAAGGGCCTGTACTGCGCTGTATTCTTCTATGTTCTATGATCCTCTGACAATGCTGCACTTCCTCCACACT
>NW_025182438.1:0-2563 GCF_004010195.1 Chiloscyllium plagiosum | reverse complement strand
TTTGCTGCAACCAGTGGGTGTAATAATCAGCTGCAGTGAGTGTGAATGGGAGTTACATTGTTGGCATTAGTAAGCTTATACACTGTAATATGATTAAATATAATTCGTACAGCATTGAGGATAACCTTCCATGTGCTGAAAAGGAGCACAAGAATGCATTTACAATTAAAAACTGTGCCCTCAGAACAGGGAGCAAATATCTACATAGAAATGGGATGCTTCATTGGGAGCACAGATTCCAGAATTCAATACTCAGTCTGTGCTCAGACACCAATTGATACTGCTCAGCTTTTCATCTTCCTCGGTTTGAGGGTCTCAGTGTTCCTGGTCGAGGATCTCAGTGCAAGTGATCCTTCTTTAGACCCTTGTCATTTAATTACATGCTTCTACTGTAGGTCTTGGTTCAGATGGTCCTGGTTTAGTGTCCGAGTAGTGAGTACATGTTCTACTTTAGTGTCTCAGTTCTCCTGATAATGGTTCTCAGAGTCTATCCAGTTCTGGTCAAAGAATTAAGGCCTGTTGCCTGTTGCTAGGAAACAAGGACGCTCCTCAGTGGTTTGATGTTGCACAGCATTACATCTTCCAGGTGTATGCATGGAGGAGAGGAGGTGATTTTTGCAAATCTACAGGTTTTATTTCAGGATTTTGATGATTGCTGATTGTGGGCAACAGGAAGCATGCTGGGACCATGCTTCCCATTCCATGCACTGCCAATCTCCAAACATTTTGATTCAGCATCAAGAGGGTTCAGTGAAAACGTTCTGTCTCGGCTTTGGTCAACCACATTTCCCAAGGCAAAGATTGGGAAAATTCATCAATTGTTTGCATAAATAGATCATCCTCGATAATGAAACATCTGACAAATGGGATGGAAAGCCTCATTACAGGGAGAGATTGGATAGGATGGGATTATTTTCCCTGCAGCAGAGAAGTTTGGGGGGTGGTCTGAATTAGGTATACAAACCTTTGGAGGCAACAATAGAGAAACCATGAAATCTTCCTCCCCATCACAGATGTATCTCAGATCAAAGGTCGAAAGCATAAAGTGAGGAGTAAGTGTTTTCCAGAAGACCTGAGGAATGACATTCCTCTCAGAGGCTGGTGGAAATATGGAATGCACTGGTTGAGAGGATGATTGGGTCAGGTGGTCTTGAAATATTTAAGAAGCATCTGAATGAGCACTTGTAATGCCAGAGCAAAGCAAGTTATGGACCAAGTGCAGGTCAATAGGTATAACATAGTTTGGCGTTTGTTGGTCAGCACAGATATGGTGGACTGAAGGGCTTGTTTCTCTGCTGCTATTTGTGACACAGTGACTGAATGAGTCATTCTGAGGAATGTGCTTAGTGTTGTTATGCTTGGTCAAAGACATTGCAAACTTTGATAATCAATTCCATTTACTGTCTTTTGCAGATTGTTTCACTAAAACTCTTGAAAAATTTCAGAGATTGGATATAGTATGCAACAATGCAGGGATCTTTGATGAGCAAAACTGGGAGAACTGCCTCAGTATAAACCTGGTTTGTGTCAATTGTATATTGTTTATATTAATTGGGTTTTTGTGTGAGCACATTAATGAACACTTCTTGAAACTAGGATGCGGTTGAGTTTGAAGATGAAAGTTTTTAATGCCTCATTCCGTAAATCAATGTAATAGTCAGCAATGGATGGTTCCAATAACATCCTTGACTCAGTAGATTGCAATAGTATGCACTCCTCTGGCTGGTTGCTGAGGCTTAGGTTATATCCTCAGTCCCTCACTACCAGAAGTATCTCTATCTGACAACGATGGTGGCACAACACAGTCTCTTGTCAGTGATGGAGACACTCTTGTGAAACCCAAGGTTCTAACTAACACTAACCAATGATGGATAGGGAAGTCCTTACCCAGAATATTCGGAAGCTTTCGGTTCCTCAGATCAAGATATCTTTATCATGGATGTGCTGTCATCTGAGAGTGTTGGGAGAATGGGATGTGGGAGAGAGAGATATAACACAGAAGGATGGCTGCTGGTAAGCAGCAATACTTTCCCTTGATTTGTTGAGCTCACATCATGACCAATTTTTAATTTACTCATGATTTGTGGGTGTAGGTGTCTATGGACATTTGAGAAGGTGGTGGAGGGCTCCTTATTACATTATGCAGTTGATGATCTTTAGGTCCATCCACAACGCCAATGGAGCAGGAATTCCAGGATTTAGACCTAGCAACACTGAAGAAACAGTGATATATTTCCAAGTCAGGACAGCAGTGGCTTGGAGGAGACGTTGCAGTTTGTGGTATTTCCATTGATTTGGAAGATTTTAACTGTTCTTATAGAACAGCAGAAGACATTTGTTCAGCTGATGGCACATGTCTGCTTATAGTTTTTATGTTCTTGTGACATTTCCCACAACATGAAGAAATTCTGAAGTGTAGGCTTGGGTTCTGTGAATTTATCTGTTGTGCCAGTGGAACAGGAAATACCCATGAAGGTGTCAGAGGACTGTGGTCTGTTAACGGATAGTTATGGTTCAGTTATTACAACTACCTGGCACATTCCTGAACAATCTACTTTTGACA
>NW_025182437.1:1556-2563 GCF_004010195.1 Chiloscyllium plagiosum | reverse complement strand
GTAAGTTCCTTCTTGGCTGTCTGTGTGAGGGTGCAATTCACTGTAGACCGAAGCATTGTAATCCTCTGCAGCTTAGCCACTGAGCGACAATCACAGTATGCACTCTCGGCTGCCCTGAGCTTTGCCTCAAACCAGCGTTCCTGCTCCCCCTTCTGCTACATAATAAGGAATAATTATACCCTTGGCATAAGCCTTAGCAATTTCCCATAGAGTGGATGAGTTATTCGTTGAATCTGAATTAATGGCTAAGAAAGATCTGAATTCGTTGTAGTGGTCAGCTCAGTGGCACAATGGTTAGCAACTGCTGCCCCACAGACCCGGGTTCAATTCCTGCCTCAGGTGACTGTCTGTGTGGAGTTAACGCATTCTTCCTGTGTCTGCGTGGGTTTGCTCCCACACTCCAAAATTGTGCAGGTTAGGTAAGTTGGCTATGCTAAATGGCCTGTAGTGTTAGGTGAAGGAGCAAATGTCGGGCGTGGATCGGTGTGGACTTTTTGGGCCGAAGGGCCTGTTTCTACACTGTAATTAATCTAATCTAACTACTCAATTAGCCAACTAGTCTTAAGAATAAAGGGATACATTCGCTAGTGTCTCGAAACTATTATATTGCACTTAATGTTAATCAATAAGTATACTGCTTCATGGTCAGAAATGGTAATATTCCCAATTGTGCAGGATGCCACCGAATCTAAGATTGTTGCAGGAATGGGGAAGAAATCAACCCTCATGTGGCATTTATGCCAGTTAAAGAAGAAAATAAAATCCCTGCTTGTGATGTGGATCTGCCACTAGACATCCACCAGCTCTCATTCTGCACACGTATCCACTAATTGCTTACATTATAATGAGGGTATTGGGGCACCTTTCGACATTCTGTCCACCGTGGGGTCCATAAGACTTTTGAAAACTTCTACAATAATGTGCCACGATGCAAGATTACTGAATTTGGAGGGTACGCTAGGAGTGGGGGGGTGGGGGTGGGTGTTCGGGGGGCAATAAACATTCAG
>NW_025182437.1:0-1484 GCF_004010195.1 Chiloscyllium plagiosum | reverse complement strand
CTTTTTAAGACTAGTAAGTAAATTTTTCCTCTTTTCTGGCCAATGGCTCATCTTAATGCTCCAGGTAGACCATTTAAGTACATCATTACCCAGAACACATTGGAGCAACATTTGAACTCGAGAGAGGAAGAACTCGAATTACTGATCATTAGTAAACAAAGTCTCGTAGAGCTTAAAAACTACACAAACTAAGGATACTACAACTGCCAACTCTCAAAACCTTCCAAAACTAAGCATTTTAAGTAAATGGCTGGGATGGAGTGGGTTAGGGAACCACTTTGCTGTGCAGTGATCCAGAGCCCAACAAAGCAGGCCTTCCAGATCGCCACCATCTGGGATTTCCCCTTAACATTTTATCGATATTATCATTTCATTTTGCATTGTATTCCTAGATGTGCTGGAGCAGTGTGATTTTGTACCACTGTCAGCATTTCCCCAACACTGCACATTCCTGCCATTCCCCGATAATCCTTGGCTCAGTTATTCTTTATGCACCTTCTGTCTGTGCCTCAAACATATTCAATATCTCTGCCTGCAATGCTCCGCAGGGAAGAGAGTTCCAAATACTCTCACCATTGAGAAAACACAAAGTAACCCCATGTGTGTGTGAGATTACTTATGTCTCCTTACCTGAGAAAGGATATATTAAGTTGGAAGCAGTTCGGAGATGTTTCACTTCATGTATTCAGGGATGAGGGTCTTACATTATGGAGGCTTTAACAGGTTACTCTTGGAATCAGAGGTGATCTTACTGAAACATACAAAACCTAGAGGAGAGTGGATCAGATAGATACCCACTGGGTGTTTGTATCGTCCAAACTTCTTGTTGTTTTTATAGAATCTCTACAGTGTGGAAGCAGGACATTCCGTCTATCATGTCCACATTGACCCTCGGAACAGTATCCCGCCCGGTCCTGCCCCCCTACTCTACCCATGTAACCTTACATTTCCCATGACGAACCTATCTAACCTACACATCCCTGGGCACTATGGGCAATTTAGCATGGCCAATCAGCACTCAACTGCATATGTATGGACGATGGGAGAAAACTAGAACACTGGGAGGAAATCCACACAGACATGGGGAGAATGTTCAAAATCCACATAGAGGGTTGCCCGAGGTTGGAACTGAGCGCAGCTACTTGGTGACGGGAGGTATCAGTGCTAACCACAGATCCACCATGCGCATCCGTTAGTTTTATTAGTTACTTGTGGCTAACTAAAGAAATCTGCCTGACTTGTTCCTGTCACTGAAACTGACTCAGTCTGAGAACTTTGTCATCGGCCATATCACCAAGCTGGTTACATTTAAAATTTAATGTGAGCAGTGGAGGAATGGGACGAGAGATGAAAACGGTGACACCCTCCAACATCCATCAGAGCAGGAATTAGGATAAATCCACAAAGTCGGATTTCAGTCAAGTGGGAATTCTCTTTCCCAGAAGTTTGGTGTGGCTGGAACTTTATATTATATTGAAGCTGGC
>NW_025182436.1:0-2563 GCF_004010195.1 Chiloscyllium plagiosum | reverse complement strand
AAACCAGCCCCACAGTCACTGACCAGACCACAGTCACTGACACCAATTTCTTCCTGTATGATATAATTCAGCCCCATAGTCACTGACACCAATTTCCTCCTGTCTGATATAAACCAGTCCCACAGTCACTGACACCAATCTCCCCCTGTCTGATATAAACCAGCCCCACAGTCAGTGCCGCCAATCTCTGCCTGTCTGATATGAACCAACTAGGTAAAAACAACTGCAGATGCTGAAACTAGAGTCTAGATTAGAGTGTTGCTGGAAAAACACAGCCAGCGTTGATATATACCAACAGCACAGTCACTGACACCAATCTCCCTCTGTCTGATATAAACCAGCTCCACAGTCACTGACACCAATCTCCCCTTGTCTGATATAAACCAGACCCACAGTCCCTGACACCAATCTCCCCCTGTCTGATATAAAACAGTCCCACAGTCACTGATACCAATCTCCTCCTGTAGTGATATAAACCAGTCCCACAGTCATTGACACCAATCTTCCCTTGTCTGAAATGAACCAGCCCCACAGTCACTGACACCAATCTCCCCTTGCCTGATATGAACCAGCCCCACAGTCACTGACACCAACCTCCCCCTGTCTGATATAAAAAAGTCCCACAGTCACTGACACCAATCTCCCCTTGACTGATATCAACCAGCCCCACAGTCACTGACACCAATCTCCCCTTGTCTGATATAAACCATACCCACAGTCACTGACACCAATCTCCCTCTGTCCGCTAGAATCCAGCACCACAGTCACCGAGACCATTCTCCCCTTGTCTGATATAAACTAGCCCCACAGTCACGGACGCCAATCTCCCGCTGTCTGATATAAACCAGCCCCACAGTCACTGACACCAATCTCCCCCTGTCTGATACAAACCAGACCCACAGTCCCTGACACCAATCTCCCCTTGTCTGATATAAACCAACACCACAGTCACTGACACCAATTTCCTCCTGTCTGATATCAACCAGTCCCACAGTCACTGACACCAAACTCCCCCTGTCCGATATAAACCAGCCCCACAGTCACTGACAACAATCTCCCTCTGTCTGAAATAATCCAGCCCAACAGTCACTAACATCATTGTCGACCTGTCTGATATAAACCATCCCCATAGTCACTGACAGCAATTTCCTCCTGTATGATATAAACCAGCCCCACAGTCACTGACCAGACCACAGCCACTGACAACAATTTCCTCCTGTATGATATAATTCAGCCCCATAGTCACTGACACCAATTTCCTCCTGTCTGATATAAACCAGCCCCACAGTCATTGACACCAATCTCCCTCTGTCTGATATAATCCAGCCCTACAGTCACTAACACCATTGTCCCCCTGTCTGATAGAAACCAGCCTATAGTCACTGACACCAATCTCCCCTTGTGTGATATAAACCATACCCACAGTCCCTGACAACAATCTCCCTTTGTCTGATATCAACCAGTCCCACAGTCACTGACAACAATTTCCTCCAGTCTGATATAATCCTGCCCCACAGTCCCTGACAACAATCTCCCCCTGTCTGATATAAACCAGACCCACAGTCAGTGACGCCAATCTATTTCTGTCTGATATGAACCAACTAGGTAAAAACAAGGACTGTAGATGCTGAAACTAGAGTCTAGATTAGAGTGGTGCCGGAAAAACACAGGTAACGTGGATATAAACCAACACCACAGTCACTGACACAATTACCTCCTGTCTGATATAATCCAGCCCTATAGTCACTGACACCGATTTCCTCATGTCTGATATAAACCAGCCCCACAGTCACTGACACCAATCTCTCCGGTCTGACATAAACCAGCCCCACAGTCACTGACACCAATCTCCCCCTGTCTGTTATCAACCAACTCGACAGTCACTGACACCAATCTCCCTCTGTCTGATATAATCCAGCCCCACAGTCACTAACACCATTGTCCCACTGTCTGATATAAACCAGCCCACAGTCACTGACACCAATTTCCTTCAGTCTGATATAATCCAGCCCCATAGTCACTGACACCAAACTCCCCCTGGCTGATATAAACCAGCTCGACTGTCACTGACACCAATCTCCCTCTGTCTGATATAATCCAGCCCCACAGTCACTAACACCATTGTCCCCCTGTCTGATATAAACCAGCCTACGGTCACAGACACCAATTTCTTCCA
Organism: Chiloscyllium plagiosum; assembly: GCF_004010195.1. Classification (NCBI taxonomy): domain Eukaryota; kingdom Metazoa; phylum Chordata; class Chondrichthyes; order Orectolobiformes; family Hemiscylliidae; genus Chiloscyllium; species Chiloscyllium plagiosum. Next base: position 387 of record NW_025182436.1, on the reverse strand, counting down.
GTCTGATATAAACCGGCCCACAGTCACTGACATCAATTTCCTCCAGTCTGATATCATCCAGCCCCATAGTCACTGACACCAATCACCCCATGTCTGATATAAACCATGCGCACAGTCACTGACACCAATCTCCCTCTGTCTGATATAAACCAGCCGCACAGACACTGACACAAATCTCCCGCTGTCTGATATAAACCAGTCCCACAGTCACTGACAACAATTTCCTCTTGTCTGATGTTAACCAGCCGACAGTCACTGACACCAATCTCCCCTTGTCTGATATAAACCATACCCAGAGTCCCTGACAACAATCTCCCCCAGTCTGATATCAACCAGTCCCACAGTCACTGACATCAATTTCCTCCTGTCTGATATAATCCTGCCCCA
>NW_025182435.1:0-2563 GCF_004010195.1 Chiloscyllium plagiosum | reverse complement strand
AGATAGCTGGCTTGCCAAGTAGAGAAAAAAAACCATAAATAGAAGATTCCTGTGTATCTGGAACCGACAGCCTATGAGAGTGTTTGAAATGGAAGCAATCAATGATTTCAAAAAGAAGCTGGATGGGGAAATAAACTTGCTGGGGAATGGGACTGATTGAATTGCTCTGTGGGGAGCCAGTATTGATTTGATTCATTGAATCACCTCCTTCTGCACCATCAATGAAGCTATGACTTGGTCAGCTGGTAGTCATGTTATTCTCAGTAAAGAGAAATTACATAGGACAGAGCTGGTAAAGATTTTTGAAACCACCTCATGAATCATTTGAGACCATTCCTTGTGCCACTGCATAAAAGATTCAGCTAAGCAACTAAGCTTTAGTTGCCTTATAATTCACAGGATGATTGCCTAATTTATTCTGAGTCAATTGATACTTCTCCTCAGAGGTCATAAGCAGGACCTGTTTGAGAAATGTAAATGTGAACTAGGGATAACTATTGGTAACTGTTGGTGCAACAGATAGGACAAATATGATCAATAAACAGGAATAGGCCTCTCATACCTGTTCTGTCCCTTAATAAAATTGACTGGTCTAATTGTGTAATCAAACCCCATTCATTCTTACCTCCAATAAACTTTCACAACCTTGCTTCCCAAGAATCTATCTTGCTCTGCTTTAAAAATATTGAAAGAGTCTGCCTCCAGCACCTTCTCAGGAAGAGAGATGCAAAGACTTACATTCCTTTGTCAGCAGAAGTTCTGCCTCATTAAATTCTCTCCATTGCGTGGAGGCTCTCGGCAGCGTGGCTGGTCCTGGCCTGGTCTCTCAGCGGTATGTCGGCCTGGTCTCTCAGTGGTACGTCAGCATGGTCTCTCAGCAGTACATCAGCCTGATCTCTCAGTGGTATATTGGCCTGGTCTCTCAACGGCATGTTGTCCTGGTCTCTCAGTGGTATGTCGTCCTGGTCTCTCAGCGGTATGTCGGCCTGGTCTCTCTGCAGTATATCGGCCTGGTCTCTCAACGGCATGTCGTCCTGGTCTCTCAGCAGTATGTTGGCCTAGTCTCTCAGCGATATATCGGCCTGGTCTCTCAGCAGTACATCAGCCTGATCTCTCAGTGGTATATTGGCCTGGTCTCTCAGCAGTATATCAGCCTGGTCTCTCAGCGGTATGTCATCCTGGTCTCTCAGCAGTATGTTGGCCTGGTCTCTCAGCGGCATATCAGCCTGGTCTCTCAGCAGTATGTTGGCCTGGTCTCTCAGTGGTACGTCAGCCTGATCTCTCAGCAGTGCACCAGCCTGATCTCTCAGCGGTACGTCAGCCTGATCTCTCAGTGGTTTTTTAGCCTGGTATCTCAGCAGTATGTCGACCTGGTATCTCACTGGTATGGCAGCCTGGTCTCTCAGCGGTATGTCGGCCTGGTCTCTCAGCAGTACGTCAGCCTGGTCTCTCAGTGGTACGTCAGCCTAGTCTCTCAGCAGTATGTCAGCCTGGTCTCTCAGTGGTATATTGGCCTGGTCTCTCAGTGGTATGTCGGCCTGATATCTCAATGGTATGTTGGCCTGGTCTCTCAGCAGTACATCAGCCTGGTCTCTCAGCGGTATGTCAGCCTGGTCTCTCAGCAGTATGTCGGCCTGGTCTCTCAGCAGTATGTGAGCCTGGTCTCTCAGTGGTATGTCGGCCTCATCTCTTAGGGATATATCATCCTGGTCTCTCAGTGGTACATCAGCCTGGTCTCTCAGCGGTATGTCAGCCTGGTCTCTCAGTGGTATGTCGGCCTGGACTCTCAGCGGTATGTCGGCCTGGTCTCTCAGTGGCTCATGGCAGTGTCTCGCCTTGGTGTGCGAGTGGACCCTGTTCAGGCATGTTCCCAAGGTACCATGGGAAATCAGAGAGGTGGCAGTTACAGCAGCAGTGATGGTATCTGAGGCAGAGACAACAGACGTCACAGTGAGATCAACGGAGGACAGATCAATGATTGTTGAACTTTTAACTTATTCCTTTGTTTTCCTCAGTTAAACTGTGAAAGACTTCAAAGTAAACTATTACGTATTTCTTTATTTTTCTATTATTCTATGAAGTAATACTTAACCTTTTAGCTCTTGTTTCTCTTATTACTTTGTACCTAAGCTTTTTTGAGCCTAGGTACCTTGATACCTAAGATGGTGCCATATGTGATGATGTTATGCACTTTTCACTGTACTCATGTATTTCTGTACTTGAGTACACTTGACAATAAAAATTAAATACTCTCATAAGAGGAAACATTCTCTTTACCTCTATTCTATCAAGACCCCTCAGGATCTTAAAAGTTTTAAGCAAGTTGTCTCTTACATTCCAGCACATATAAGCTTAGCCTGTCCAACCTTTCCTCTTGTGACATTCCAGGTATTGATCTGGTAAATATTCTCTGAACTGCTTCCAATTCATTTACATCCTTCCTGAAATAAGGTGATCAATTCTGAACATAATATTCTAGCTGTGGTTTTATAAGTGCCCTGTATAACTGAAGCATAACCTCTCTACTTTTGCATTCAATTCCCTTTACAACAAAGGATTACAT
>NW_025182434.1:0-2563 GCF_004010195.1 Chiloscyllium plagiosum | reverse complement strand
CAGTAAGGGTATTATTGATGGTCTTGAAGGTTTTCTCTAATTTGTTTCGTCCATCACTGGTATAAAATTCACTAAAGAGGAGGAAAACAAAAACAAATTACCATTCCGAATGTCACAGTCGAGTAAAATACCAATGGGGAACTTCAAACCAGCGTCTACAGGAAAACAATACATATTGACCAAATATTGAACTACAGAAGCAATCATCCCGACATCCACAAACAAAGCTGCATTAGAACATTATTTCAACGAGGCACCATACACTGCAGCACAGAGAAACTATGCAGAGCAGAGGAAAATCTCCTCTACAGTGTATTCAAAAACAACCGGCATCCAATAAACACAATCCGTCAATTTCTGAGCAACAAACCCAAACAAGCATTCAAAACACATCCAGAAACCTTAGACACTCTCCCCTACATCAAATACATCTCGGAAATGACTGCCAGACTACTCAGACCCCTTAACATCATAGTAGCCCACAAACCCACCAACACACTAAAACAGCAGCTAATGAAGTTGAAATAACTTATACAGACAACAAGCAAAACTAATGTCATTTATAAAATTCATTGCAAAAACTGTAACAAACACTATATTGGACAAACAGGCAGAAAACTAGCCACCAGGATACATGAACATCAACTAGCCACAAAAAAAATGACCCACTCTCATCAGTATCCTTACATATGGATGAGGAAGGACATCACTTCGACTGGGACAACACATCCATCCTAGCACAAGCCAAAAAGAGACACGTACAAGAATTCCTAGAAGCATGGCATTCCAACCAGAACTCTATCAACAAACAAATTGACTTGGATCCCATTTACCACCTCCTGAGAAAAGAAAAGAACAGGAAATGACATCACCATATGAAATTATCTCACCATAGGAAATTACATTACCATCCCTAGGAAACTCAAACATATAAATAGAAAGTGGGCTACACCACCAGTTCTTCATTCAGAAGCTCACTGAAGATATTATCTAGTATGGTGACAAAACGTCTGAAAATAAACCTTCCAAGACAGTAAGCAAACCTACATCCAGTCCTAAATGATTCTCATGCGACCCTCTGTATGCCCTCACTTGATGAGAAGGTCTCTTTCAATTAGAAAGCTTGCCAATCTCCAAGTGAAGCTTTTGAACAAGGAGCGGAAGTCAACTATTGTTCCATCAAGCCTGCTCCACTATTCAATAAATATTGTGTTTTATATTCAATGTTCCTATCTCTTGAAGGTGGATAGTGAATTATATGGAATGTAACTGAAGTAAGTCTGTGGGTTAAGTAATCCAAATTAATACATTTATTAGCAGGTTTTATATTATATATTGCAGTAAACATATTTATAGCAGTACATATATAACAATCTACTTTTGATCTTTAGAAACGTATGCAAATTAATGAGTATTAGTTTAAATAACTTTAGAGATGTCCAACATGTGGCTGGTCTGCAGAACTCAGGTTTCCTGGCACCAGAGTCCCTGATATTAATAATATTCTAGGAGATGTCAACACTTTCCCAGACATTCCATTAGGCAGAAAATCATCCTCCAGGTCGTCATGCCACATGATTCCCTGACAGCCAAAATAACTGCCTTGCACTAAACCAATAATTTTCCACTTCTCTTCAATTGCCCATTGTCATGTTCAATTAACCCTTAATGATCGGGTTTGAAGATGTCATTTTTAATGCTACCACTACACCATCTCCTTCTGATAATCTTTTGACTCACTTGCCTAATAAGAATCTACCTCAACTTAAAAGTATTCAATGAACATCCCACATCACCCCCAACATCTCCAACCTTTGAGGGCGAGAGTTCCAAAGCCTCACAACACTTAGATAAAAAATCCTCGTCTCTGTTCTACAAGGGTAACCAATAAATTTATAATAATGTCCCCTTAGTTTTGAACTCAACCAAAGGAGGAAACATCCTTTCTAGGTGCATCTTGTCAAGACAAATCAGCATGTATACACTTCTGCCAAGTCATTTCTCACTCTTGTAAAGTAGAAACAATTCCAGCCTCTCCAACATATAAAAAACAACTTATCTTTGGTTTAAATCTAGCAAACCTCTACTCAATTATCTCCAACATGTTTACATTTTTCCTTAAATAAGAGCTCAAAACTGCACACATCATTCAAAATTTGGTCTCATCAATGTCGTATATAACTTGAAGAATATCATCTTTATTATTTATATTCAATTCTTCTCACAGAACACACATCGATTAGTCTTTGTGATTACATACTATATCTGATGGGTAAAGTTTTGTGCTCATACGCCAGAATACTTAAATCACTTTTCGTATTGAATTTCCATAGTTGTTCTCCATTTTGTGACCACTCTGCCATTTTATTATTTCTGCCAGTGTGGAAAAACTCCACATTTTCTGACATTATACTTCATCAACCAATTTTTTTTCCCATTTACTTAACTCAGGAATATCCATCTTCAAACTCCTCATGACTTATTCATAGCATGCTATCAAACATTATTGTATTATCTGCAAATTCAGGCGCCATGTCTTGATTCCCCTCATCCATGTTATTGA
>NW_025182433.1:1161-2563 GCF_004010195.1 Chiloscyllium plagiosum | reverse complement strand
TAAAAGTCTGAGCTGCGTCAAACTTTCTTTATACTACATGTTCTCCAGTTCAGACCGCATCGTGTTAAATCTCTGCTAAAACTTCCACATCACTCCTGTAATGAGACGAGCAGAACTGAATATAATATTCCAAGTGTGTTGAACCTGGGTTCTATAGAACAGTAGCATAATGTCACAGTTGTTAAACTCAATCCCCCTTCTAATGAAAGCCAATGTAAATTGTGGTTGCAGTGCCAAGAGGGTGAGAGTAGAGATGTCAGAAAGATGGTTTCAAGGTAGCAAGAGTTTACTGGCAAGTAGGAAGGTGGTCTGAAGAGAGTCTACATCAATGCCAGGAGCATCCGGAATAAGGTGGGTGAACTTGCAGCAGAGGTTGTAACCTGGGACTTCGATGTTATGACCATTTTAGAGACATGGATAGAGCAGGGACAGTAATATTTGTTGCAGGATCCGGATTTAGATGTTTCAGAAAGAACAGATAAGATGGTAAAAGATGGAGTGGTGTGGCATTGTTCATCAAGAACAGTATTACGGTGACAGACAGGAAGCTTGAATACTCATCTCCTGACAATATGGGCAGAGGTTCGAAACAGGAAAAGAGAGCTCACCCTTTGGGAGTTTGCTACTGGCCAGGTGTTAGATTTGGTGATATGTGAACACTTTGGCGATGGTGATCACAATTCGGTTATGTTTCCTTTAGCGATGGAAAGCTTTAGTTTTATAACACAGGACATCAGTTATTGGTGGGGTAAAGGCAAATATGATGCGATTAGGCAAGTTTAATGATGCGTAAGATGCGAAAACTGCAGTGATGGGCGCAATTGAAATGTGGAGCTAATTCAAGGAACAGCGACTGTGTGTCAGGCAGGGAAGAACTGGGCGAGCGAGGGAGCCGCAGTTTATTGAAGAAGTTGAATCATTTGTCAAGCCAAAGAAGAAGACTTATGTTAGGGTGAGACGTGAAGGGTCATTTAGGGTGCTTGAGAGATACAAGTTAGCCATTGAAGACATAAAGAAAGAGTTCAGAAGAACCAGGAATTGTCATGAGACATCGCTGGTGGATAAGATCAATACAAACTCTAAATCATTCTGCCGGTGTAACAGAAATAAAAGGATAACTAGAGAAAGATTAGGGTCAATCAATGAAAGTTGTGGGAAGTTGTGTGTGGAGTCCAAGGAAATAGGGAAAGTGCTAAATATATAACTTTTGTCAGTGTTCACACACGAAAATGACAATGTTTTCAAGGAGAACACTGAGATATAGTCTAGTGGACGAGATGGGATTTATGTTCGCAAGGAAGAGGTCTTAGCTATTCTGGAAAGTCTGAAAATAAATAAGTACCTTCGACCAGATAGAATTTATCCGAGGATTTACTGGGATGTCGGGGAGGAGATTGCAGAG
>NW_025182433.1:0-1016 GCF_004010195.1 Chiloscyllium plagiosum | reverse complement strand
AAAGCGAGGTCTTGCCTCGTACACTTTATTGATTTCTTTGAGATGGTGAGAAAATGATTAGATGAGGGTAAAGCGGTCGATGTGGTGTATGGGGATTTCAATAATGCTATTATTTCCCCACAATAGGCTGCTGCACAAAATTGAGGACGATTTAGCGGTTTCGACCAGAAGTTGGCCATTAAAAGTAGACAGAGCGTGGTCATTGATGGGAAATATTCATCCCGGAGTTCCGTTACACATGATGTACTGCAACGATCTGTTTCGGGCTACTGCTGATTATCATTTTTATAAATGAATTGGTGAACGCATATGAAAATGGGTTAGTGAATTTGCGGATGACACTAATGTTGGTGGTGTTGTGGATAGTACCGAATGATGTTACTGGTGACATAGGGGCGTAGATAACTTGCAGAGCTGAGCTAAGTGGTGGCAAAGGGAGTTTAATGCCGAAACGTGGGAGTTCAATATCTTTGATAGGGGCAACACGAATAAGTTCTACTGGGCTAATGGTTAGATTCTTGGTAGTGTAGATGAGCAGAGTGATCTCGGTATCCATGTGGATAGGACGTAATTAAGAAGGCTTACGGTGTGTTTCCTTCTATTGGTAGATGGATTGTGTTTCGGATCTAGGAAGGATGTGGAAGCTTTGGAAAGGATGCAGAGGTGATTGAAAAGGATGTTGCCTGGTTTGTAGGGAAAGTACCATGAGGAAACGCTGATCGGTTTGAGGCTGTTTTCATTCGAGAGAGGAAGGCTGAGAGGTGAATGAATTGAGACATGAAATGTAATCAAAAGTTTAGATAAGGTTAACAGTGACAGTCATTTTGCTGAAATGCTGAAGGCTAGCACGAGGGAACATCGCTTTAAATTGAGGGATGATAGATATAGGACAGATGACAGAGGTTGTTTGTTCACTCCTAGAGTAATAAGGGCGTGGAACGCACTGACTTCAACAGTAGTCGGCTCGCCAACTTTAACGGCATTTAAATGTTCATTGATAAGCATACTGATGAAAA
>NW_025182432.1:2352-2563 GCF_004010195.1 Chiloscyllium plagiosum | reverse complement strand
AGGGGCAGCACGGTCAGGGGTAACAGTCCAGGGTACAGAGGGGCAGCATGATCAGGGGTAACAGTCCTGGGTACAGAGGGGCAACATTCAGGGGTAACAGGCCCCGGTTGTAGGGACAGCATTCTGGGGTAACAGTCTCGGGTACACAGGGGCAGCATCGAAGGGAACAATCCTGGGTAGAGAGGGGCAGCACGGTCAGGGGTAACAGTCC
>NW_025182432.1:0-1274 GCF_004010195.1 Chiloscyllium plagiosum | reverse complement strand
TCCCGGGTACAGAGGGGCAGCACGGTCAGGGGTAACAGTCCCGGGTACAGAGGAGCAGCATTGTCTGGGGTAACAGTCCCGGGTACAGAGGGGCAGCATTCAGGAGTAGCAGTCCTCGGTACAGAGAGGCAGTATGGTCTGGGGTAACAGTCCCGGGTACAGAATAGCAGCATTCAGGGGTAACAGTCCCCGGGTACAGAGGGGCAGCTCGGTCAGGGGTAACAGTCCCGGGTACAGAGAGGCAGCACGGTCAGGGGTAACAATCCAGGGTGCAGAGGGGCAACACGGTCAGGGGTAACAGTCCCGGGTACAGAGGGGCAGCACGGTCAGGGGTAACAGTCCCAGGTACAGAGGGACAGCACGGTCAGTGGTAACATTACCGGGTACAGAAGTGCAGCACGGTCAGGGGTAACAGACTCAGGTACAGAGAAGCAGCATGGTCTGGGGTAACAGTCTACAGAGGTGCAGCACGGTCAGGGGTAACAGTCTCGGGTAACAGAGGGGCAGCACGGTCAGGGGTAACAGTCTCAGGTACAGAGGGACAGCACGGTCAGGGGTAACATTCCAGGGTACAGAGGGGCAGCACAGTCAGGGGTAACAGTCCCGGGTACAAAGGGGCAGCACAGTCAGGGGTTTAGATTAGATTACTTAGAGTGTGGAAACAGGCCCTTCGGCCCAACAAGTCCACACCGACCCGCCGAAGCGCAACCCACCCATACCCCTACCTTTACCCCTTTAACCTAACACTACGGGCAATTTAGCATGGCCAATTCACCTGACCCGCACATCTTTGGACTGTGGGAGGAAACCGGAGCACCCGGAGGAAACCCACGCAGACACGGGGAGAACGTGCAAACTCCACACAGTCAGTCGCCTGAGGCGGGAATTGAACCCGGGTCTACAGGCGCTGTGAGGAGTGCAGTGCTAACCACTGGGCCACCGTGCCGCCCACTAACAGTCCCGGGTAACAGTCCCGGGTACAGAGGGGCAGCACAGTCAGGGGTAACAGTCCCAGGTACAGAGGGGCAGCACGGTCAGGGGTAACAGTCCTGCGTACAGTGGGGCTGCATGGTCTGGGGTAACAGTCTTGGGTACAGAGGGGTAGCATTCAGGGGTAACTGCCCTGGGTCCAGACGGACAGCATGGTCAGGGGTAACAGTCCCAGGTACAGAGGTGCAGCACGGTCAGGGGTAACAGTCTCGGGTACAGAGGGGGCAGCACGGTCAGGGGTAACAGTCCCAGGTACAGAGGTGCAGCACGGTCAGGGGTAACAG
>NW_025182431.1:0-2562 GCF_004010195.1 Chiloscyllium plagiosum | reverse complement strand
GTCAGTACTAAGGGAGTGCTGGACTGTCAGAGTGTCAGTACTGTGGGAGTGCTGCACTGTCAGAGGGTCAGTACAGAGGGAGTGCTGCGCTGTCAGAGGGTCAGTACTGCGGGAGTGCTGCACTGTCAGAGGGTCAATACTGAGGGAGTGCAGCACTGTCGGAGGGTCAGTACTGAGGAGTGCAGCACTGTCGGAGGATCAGTACCGAAGAGTGCTGCACTGTCAGAGGGTCAATAAGGAGGGCGCGCTGCACTGTCAGAGATCAGTACTGAGGCAGTGCTGCACTGTCAGAGGGTCAAACTGCGCGTGTGCTTCACTGTCAGAGGGTCAGTACTGCGGGAGTGCTGCACTGTCAGAGGGTCGGTACTGAGGGAGTGCTGCACTGTTGAAGGGTCAACTGCGGGAGTGCTGCACTGTCAGATGGTCAGTAATGAGGGAGTGCTGCATTGTCAGAGGGTCAGCACTGAGGGACTGCAGCACTGTCAGAGGTTCAGTACTGCGGGAGTGCAGCACTGTCAGAGGTTCAGTACTGCGGGAGTGCTGCACTGTCAGAGGGTCAGTACTGTGGGAGTGCAGCACTGTTAGAGGATCAGTACTGAGGGTTTCCTGCATTGTCAGGGGGTCAATACTGAGGAAGTGCTGCACTGTCAGAGAGGTCAGTACTGAGGGAGTGCCGCACTGTCAGAGGGTGAGTACTGAGGGTTTCCTGCACTGTCAGAGGGTCAATACTGAGGAAGTGCTGCACTGTCAGAGAGGTCAGTACTGAGGGAGTGCCGCACTGTCAGAGGGTGAGTACTGAGGGTTTCCTGCACTGTCAGAGGGTCAATACTGAGGAAGTGCTGCACTGTCAGAGAGGTCAGTACTGAGGGAGTGCCGCACTGTCAGAGGGTGAGTACTGAGGGTTTCCTGCACTGTCAGAGGGTCAATACTGAGGAAGTGCTGCACTGTCAGAGAGGTCAGTACTGAGGGAGTGCCGCACTGTCAGAGGGTGAGTACTGAGGGTTTCCTGCACTGTCAGAGGGTCAATACTGAGGAAGTGCTGCACTGTCAGAGAGGTCAGTACTGAGGGAGTGCCGCACTGTCAGAGGGTGAGTACTGAGGGTTTCCTGCACTGTCAGAGGGTCAATACTGAGGAAGTGCTGCACTGTCAGAGAGGTCAGTACTGAGGGAGTGCCGCACTGTCAGAGGGTGAGTACTGAGGGTTTCCTGCACTGTCAGAGGGTCAATACTGAGGAAGTGCTGCACTGTCAGAGAGGTCAGTACGTGCTGCACTGTCAGAGGGTCAGTACTGAGGGAGTGCAGCACTGTCGGAGGATCAGTACTGAGGGTGTGCTGCACTGTCAGAGGGTCAGTACTGAGGGAGTGCTGCACTGTCAGAGGGTCAGTACTTAGGAAGTGCAGCACTGTCAGAGGGTGAGAACTGAGGTAGCGCTGAACGGTTCGATGGTCAGTACTGAGGGACTGTAGCACTGTCTGAGGATCAGTACTGAGTGTGTGCTGCACTGTCGAAGGGTCAGCACTGAGGGAGTGCTGCACTGTCAGAGGGTCAGTACTGAGGGAGTGCAGCACTGTCGGGGGATCAGTACTGAGGGTGTGCTGCACTGTCAGAGGGTCAGTACTGAGGGAGTGCAGCACTGTCGGAGGATCAGTACTGAGGGAGTGCTGCACTGTCAGAGGGTCAGTACTGAGGGAGTGCTGCACTTTCGGAGGGTCAGTACTGAGGGAGTGCTGCACTGTCGGAGGGTTAGTAGTGCGGGAGTGCTGCACTGTCAGAGGGTTAGTACTGAGGGAGCGCTACACTGTAAGAATGTCAGAACTAAAGGAGCGCTGCACTGTCAAAGAGCTGCACTGCCAGAGGGTCAGTACTGAGGGTGTACCATACTCTCACACGGTCGGTATGGGGACTGTGCAACACTGTCAGATAGTCAGTACTGAGGAAGGTCTGCACTGTGTGAGCGTCAGTACCGAGGGAGTGCTGCACTGCCAGAGGGTCAGTACTGAGGAATCACTGCGCTATCAGAGGGTCAGTACTGAGGTAGTGCTTCACTGTCAGAGGGTCAGTACTTAGGAAGTGCAGCACTGTCAGAGGGTGACAACTGAGGAAGCGCTGCACTGTTCGATGGTCAGTACTGAGGGAGTGCAGCACTGTCGGAGGATCAGTACTGAGGGTGTGCTGGGATATCAGAGGATCAATACTGAGGAACTGCTGCACTGTCATAGGGTCAGTACTGAGGAACTGCTGCACTGTCAGAGGGTCAGTACTGAGGGAATGCCGCACTGTCAGAGGGTGAGTACTGAGGTAGCGCTGCACTGTTAGATGGTCTGTACGGAAGGAGTGCTGCACTGCCAGAGGGTATGTACGGACGGAGTGCTTGACTGTCAGAGTATCAGTACTGAGGGAGTGCTGCAGTGTCAGTGGGTCAGTATTTAGGAAGTACAGCACTGTCAGAGGGTGAGAACTGAGGAAGCGCTGCACGGTTCGATGGTCAGTACTGAGGGAGTGCAGCACTGTCAGAGGGTCAGTAATGTGGGAGTGCTGCACTGTCAGAGGTTCAGTACTGA
>NW_025182430.1:0-2562 GCF_004010195.1 Chiloscyllium plagiosum | reverse complement strand
AAGTCGTGAATAATATGTTGAGTTCAAAAGGCTTTAATCCCGAGGTGAAAGACGAGGCGTTCTTCTTTCAGTTTTCATGTGGCCTTACTTTGCTGGTGGAACAAGTCCAGGATCTACATATTATTGTTGCAGTGGGAAGGGGAGATGAATTGGATCGCAACCACGATGTGGTTTTGATAGGAACGAGCAGGCAATAGATGTTCCCTGAATTCGTCTCCGAATTTGTGCTTGGTTGCTCCAAAGCAGAGGATACCACACCGGGAGTAATGGATGCAGTTACGCAGCGGAGAGGAAGCGCAAGTTAATGTGGCCTACTCCTGTTCTTAATTATTGTGCTCTGATATTGGAAAGTAACTATTTTTCTCTGAACCATTTAGTGAAATATTGCATTCAGGGAGACGGATGGTTACGTTGAGTTATCTCCAGGTGAGGTATGGGGTCTGCACGCAGCATGAACCTAACTCTGCAGCATGACCGATATCTGCAGCAGATGCTGCAGAGTTGCGAAGCTTGCCGTGTGGCGCTGGAGGGGTGAACGCAACCACTTATTGCCCTAGTATGGATTTTTAAAGAACATTATACGAATCTACACTTAACCATCAAAGTGGACTCGATCGGGTTCTGTGTCGCAGATGCGATGGACTGACTGGATCATGAGAGCATTGAACTAAGAACGTGTGTCTTTTCGGCCCTTTGACCAGAAATTTCCACCAGCAAATAAAATTGTAGGTAATTGCATAGTGATCCCAGCTGCACTATTCTCCTCCTACCCCATTATCACAAATGGACCTGTTTTCGAAAAATCAAACTAAATCAGTCTCGACATAATTTAAATATTCAGTCATTACAAATATTTGGAAAAGAGCATTTCCACTTCAATGGATTCCCACTTTGTTCAGTTCACCTCACCTGTGCTCTGTCTGTGTGTGAAGGGAGTGACTGTTTCCGTTTCTGCTCCCAATCCCCAACTGGTCACAACAAATTGTAAATATAAACACATTGTTGATATGATCATCTTCAGTTTATTACAGAGATGAGGGCAATTACTTTCCTTTTTTGGAGTAAGACCATAAGACAGTGAGGCATAGGAATAGATATTAGGGCAGTCAACCCATCATGTCTGCTCGAAACTTCAGTCATGGCTGATAAGTTTCTCAACCCTATTCTTTCGCTTTCCCCCATAACCCTTGATCCTCATTAAAATCAAAACCTATCTCTTTCCATCTTAAATATATTTACTACCGTGGCCTCCACAACCTTCTTTGACAATCAGTTTCATAGAATCACCGCTTTCAGGTTGAAGTCCTATCTCCTTATTTCCGTTCTGAAAGGTCTTCCGCGTATTTTAAGACTGCGCCCTTTGGGTAGTCTCTCCGATCAATGAAAACACCTTCCCAAAATCCACGGTGTCCAGGCCATTTAGCATTTGTTCCAATGTGATCACCCTCATATTTACAAACTCCATCCAGTATCCATCCAGAGTACTCAAATGTTCCTCATATGTTAAGCCTGTCATTCTTGAGACCATTCTCATTAAACTCATCCGAACACTCTGCAAGGACAATGCATTCAGCCTGAGGTATAAGGCCAAACACTGCGCACAATACTCCAAAGGTGGCTGGACCACAAACTAATAGATCCTGAAAGGTTTATGAGAGCTTTTATATTCAATTACTCTCAGAATAACTCCTGAGATATAAGGCCAAACACTGCGCACAATACTCCAAAGGTGGCTGGACCACAAACTTATAGATCCTGAAAGGATACTCTCAGAATAACTGCCCTCATTGTATTTTCCTTCCTCACTACAACTCAACCTTCAAGTTTAGATGAAGAGAACCTTCATCTAGAAATCCCAAGTAGATTTGCATTTCCTCAATTGGAAAATAGTCCATGCTTCTATTCGTAACAAAACGCAAAAAATACACATTTTCCCAGGTTGCATTCCATCTGTCAATGTTTTTTGCCCATTCTCCTAAACTGCTCAGATTCTTCTGCTGCCTGCCTACCTCCTCAATGCTACCTGTACCTCTGTCTATCTTGTCTTTTCTGCCGACTAAGCCAGAGTACCATCACTTCCTTGATCGAGATCATTAATGTATGATAGAATGGTATAGTTGTGGTCGCAGCACTGACCCGAGCGGAACAGCACTTGTCACCGGCTGCCATCGTGAGAAAGTCTCTTTCATCCTCATTCTCAGCTTTCAGCCATACAGTTAATTTTCGATCCATGGTCTTACCTTCCATCTAACACGATGGACCCTCATGATTCTCAGCAGCCTCCTGGACGGCCCATTGTGAAACATTTTATTGAAGCCAACGTAAATAATATCCATTGGCTCTGGTTGGTCGAAACTGCTCGTTACTTCCTCAAAGAATTCTAGCAGATTTGTCAGGCATGACCTCCCCTTGATGAAACCATGTTCACTTTGTCCTATTTAAACATTGTTTTGGGCCTAAGGAACTCTCTTCCCCAGAGACCGTAGGAGGCAGACTATTTTTGAGGCAGATACAGAGATATTCATGAATATCAATGGGGTCAAGTATTAACGAGAACCAGAA
>NW_025182429.1:0-2562 GCF_004010195.1 Chiloscyllium plagiosum | reverse complement strand
TGGGGTCTGTTTGAAGGTGGCGGAAATGTCAGCAGATGATTTGGTTTGGTAGGGTGGAAGGTGAGCACCAGGTGGTTCTGTCCTTGTTATGGTTGGAGGGGTGGGGCCTGAGGGCGGAGTGCGGGATGTGGACGAGATGTGTTGGAGGGCATCTTTAACCACGTGGGAAGGGAAATTGAGGTCTCTAAAGAAGGAGGCCATCTGGTGTGTTATATGTAACAAAGCCATTCCTGTAAAGTATGGCAACTCAATCAGTATTATTGGTTCACTTGAGTGCAAGAGATGGCTAAATGTAGGACTCTACACTTTGATTAACTTTTGTAATGGGATTTGAGACTCAATACACTTTCCTAAATGGGTCAGAACACACGGTTCCTGGGCACACAGTCAATAACAGATTATAACAGATGAATTTTCAAACAGGTATGCTTCTGATTTCAACATGCACTTAAACATGTCTCAAAGCTATAAAGAACGAGACAAAATTCCTTGAATTAGTCATTGTTAAGATCCTCAGCAAAAGGTATAACTGCATCAAATTGCACAAGGTGGGGTGAAGGTTGAATCGGAGAAAAAAGTGCACTTTTTTTAAATGAAGGAATTAAATGCTGAACTGGTAGTTCATCTGGAAACAGTTATATGTCAGCTTTTAAAAATGTGGAAATCTCTTGGTTTGCCATCAACTTTCTCTCAGGAATGATCACTTTTTTTGCAGAATGCAGTCAGCACAGAAATTCCTTCTTCTTGATGTTACTGGATACTCCTCCAAGCTTTTGGCTGTCTTTTTCCCCCTGGAGCAATACCAGCAGGTTTATAAAGACAGCTTCTCACAGGAGGTTTTTGTACCTGGCTGTTGGATCACAAAAACGACAATCAATTTTTTCCAGAGAATTTTGATGGCTCATTCTCAGATATCCCCGTGCTATTCTTTGCTACAGAAATCCTCCCCTGGAGGACACATTACAGATTTAAACTTTTGTTTCAGCAACAAAAGGTATTTGAAAAGCTTCATCACCAGAGATACTTGAAGATCTCAATGTCGGCTATACTTTCTAGTGGATTAATATTCATGTTCAGGTATTTACCCCAAGATTAACTTTTCAAGCTGCTTTAGATAATGCTATTTGGAAATCCCTTAGTAAATTTTCATTTTATAATGTCCCAGCTTATTTAAATTATTTTTCTCTGAAAACAAAATCCAAGGCTTTTAATTAGTTGATGAGATTTTAGATGAGTAGTTTGCATATTATGTCATCAATACAATGGAGAGCAGCATCCTTTGAAACCAGTAAACTGATTTCACTTCACCCCAATAAAACAAAAGGTAAATCTATAAATTGCCATCATTTAGCTATAAAATGATTAATCTTTAAATCTATAAATTGATTTTTCATTCGTGATATTATTGTACAAGTCCTAATAAAATTACTGATTTATTCCCCAATGAAATTGGTAAACCTGACAGATCTGAACTCCTATAATACATTAACTTTCAGAAGAGGAAATATGATGCTGGAGATTATCATCTGATGTTATTCAATCAGGAAACAAGTAAAATTATTCACAGGTGTTATCTTCTTGTCCAAAATCAAGTTGAATGTCTCCTTGATTGCATGTTGTAATTCCTCTTCAGTCAGAGTTACGGAGGTTCTCAGGTCCTTTCCATCTTTCCCATTATAGATCTGTTCAGTGTAGGTTGTACCCTTCAGAGTTTTTATGCCATTCGGGGTTTGATAGCAAACAAAGGATAATTCTTTAAACATGGCCCCAGGAGTTGTTAATAAGTAGGTTAATTTGTCTTGAAAATCCTCAATTCTACAAGGTTTGAGGTCAAAGCAGAACAGTTTTTGGGAGGAAGGTTGGTTCTGCAGAGACTCACTGTTAGTGCTTTGACCTTCAATGTAAAATTTTCTTACAGTTTTATCCATATACCAGATATTGTTATCTTCAGTCAGACGGAATGTCCCTGGAAACTGAGTCTGCTCTTTGCCTGATACCAGCTCCAGGGGTTGTCGCGTGTAGTTGGATGAAACAAAGCCCACATCAGCCATGTAACGCTTGGAATCAATGGTGACTATGAGGACACAATGAGATGGGTAGGATTCATAAGTATCCTTTGCTGGTTTGTACAATCTTACTGGTATAAACATCACTTCGTATCCCATCTCCTTTAGTACCCACCAGAATAATGCATTATTTTCCACACAGCAACCACTTCGATGCTTCCTCACCATTTTATTAAAGATCGCTTCCATGTTGAGCTCAATTGTTTCTCCACAGTGTGGACTGAGATTTTCATAGGGAATAGATGTGACATGTTTTTCAAGTATTCTGCTAAGTGTCTCCAGGTCAGTGTTGTCGGAAGATCCTGTGTAGCCAATTCGTGCAAAATACTCAGAAAGCTTCATCTTCCCTGTGATAAAGAGAATAAGTGAGAAAGAAGGGTAGTAAAGTCCAATATGCATGCAGTCAAAAGCTAGCTATTAATTTTTGGTTTATTTACTTCTTCAATATTTTGACTCTTTACAAGTTTCTTTATGGCTAGTCTTCCGCCTATCCAAA
>NW_025182428.1:0-2562 GCF_004010195.1 Chiloscyllium plagiosum | reverse complement strand
CATATAATAATCTGAAGCAGGATGCCCATCCTTCCACTACAAGTGGAGAACAGGTGCCAGATTTTCAGCATTATTCACTTTCTGAAGAGTAATAACTGTGAGCAACACACAAACCAGCGCGCTTAACAGACATTCGCTGCTTACATTGCTGCATTAACTGCAACATATTTTCACAAGCTGGAGGGCACTTCGCAGAAAGCAATCGGTTTCATTTACACACCGCCCATTATCTGAACAACTTGAAGCATTCGCCACCAAGATTCAGCCACAGAAGTTGCGCCATCAATGTTAACGGCAACAACTCAGCTAAACACCTTCACACAACCGAACAAAACTGCACCCACACCAGCTAACAAGGTGCACAGAAAATTGAAAGTACCAGCACCTGCAAATTCCCATCCTGATTGGAATGGCGACATTGTTCCTTCACTGATACTTGATCATGATTCTGTAATTCTCTCCTCACATATGATGATGAACCGAGCCTCAACTAATGCAGTGGACCATGAGATCAGGTCACCGCCACCAGGTTGGATTTTATGTAACATTTACAAAACCAGACATTCCCACAGTTTTGAATAAAAAGAAAAAGTGTCGTGAAATAAATATCCTAATAATGATTTCCACCTCTCCCATTTGTCACTAAGAATAAAGTTTGAAAAGGATTTATTTTGGATATTTCATTTTTGAAAGGCTTGCGTGATGAAAATAGTAGTGTAAAACAATATCGAGGTAAACATATTAATTCCACATCAAATAGTGGAATAAATCTCGAATGCAGCGAACGTGAATTAAGTAAATTATGCAAAAATCACAACGCCAGGTTATAATCGAGCCAGTTTATTTGGAAGCACTAGCTTGCGGAGTGCCGCTCCTCTATCAGCACAACGACATGATGAAGGAGCAGCGCTCTGAAGGGTAGTGCTTCCAAATAAACCCCGTTGGACTCTAACGTGATGTTGTGTGATTTATAACTTTGTCCACCCCAAACCAACACTGGCACCTCCACATTAAAGTCACCTAGTTAAATGAATTATATCACAAAACGGTCACACAGACCACAGGTATAATCTGAGAGTATAATCCATTTGTGTGTGAGTTCAATCAATGGTGACATTGACTGGTGTTTTACTGACACCATGTTCACTGTTAGCCCAGAATCCGGTGCATCCAAATGTAACAGACAACCGTTACAGCTGGTCAGAATTTCTTGAGAAGATTGAAAATTGCTTTCTTCTTGGCTTTCCTTCAGTGATAACACCGTCAGCAAAACAAAAATTCAAACCAAGATAAGACGCCTAATCTGCCTCCATATTCCTATTCAGTTTATGTCTAAAAGTAAGTCTGGCACAACTCTCATCAGAGAATAGGAGATATGTTTAAAGTGAGTTCAAATTTTCGAAGAGTTAACTCTGCCAACAAAATGATATTACTGTCAGCCCTGCCTCAATTTGCAGCTCTCTTGCCCCGACACAGAAAGGTAATTGTTTAAACCCGATTCCACCGGTTTGAGCATAAAGTCAGCGCTGAAAGAGCAGTTTGGTTCACAGGTCAGTTGGTGCACGTATCTTAGCGTCCTCGATTCTCTGTGGGAAAAGGAGAGGGCCGATCCTGTCGGGTTGCTCACTCAGCAGACTGTCCAAGTCATTTGGCAGAATGCTTCACCATTAGAACGTTCTAACAAGCACGAAGACAGCACTTGGGAAGGGCACAAACTGCCAGATCTCTCATGTACACCTAGTTAGTTTGCGGCTACCCACACTGCTCTCTCAGTGAATGCGGGGTTTGGAAGGTTGGCCGGGGACACGGGTGGGGACTTAAAACATATCCTACTGGAATGATCCTTTGCAAAGGATGTCTGGCGAAAGATGTAGTACTTTCTGTCGAGTCTCTTCACAAGCAGCTCTTTGACTCAGGACACAGTGGTCTACGGTCTGTTCCCCATGACACACCCCGACTCTGAAACAAACAACTGCACCTGGAAGAGCACCAAATCGCTGAAAAATGCACGTTTGTTGGCATTAAACTCTTTGGTATTCCAGGGCAAGTATTTGACCCCGAATGAGGGTTGCACAGTGGAACATTCCAAGGACCAGGACTAAGTGTTGAGGGATGTATAAAAGGTTGGGGCAGCTGTCACTAAGGCAGTGGAGAAAGACCACTGTCTTAGGTCTTGCTGCAGAAGGTATATGGGGGTCCGTTCAGTTACCAGACCCCCCTGATGTCTCAAGTATATATAGTTACAATCTTGTCCATGTAAGACATGCCTTTAGAGTGTTGCTGTAGAGAGTCAAATTCCAGTGTTTGTTTTTCCTTCATACAGGATTGTACAGAAGTCGGAGAAAGTGAGGATTGTAGATGCTGGAGATCAAAGACAAAAAGGGTGGTGGTGGAAAAGCACAACTGGCCGGGCAGGACCCGAGGAGCTGGAGAGTCGACGTTTGAAGCAGAAGATCTTTATCCTGATGAAGATTTTACGCTCGCAACGTCGAACCTCCTGTCCCTCGTACGCTGCCTTACCGGCTCCGATTTTCCAGCACCACACTTTTTAACTGCGGTACA
>NW_025182427.1:0-2562 GCF_004010195.1 Chiloscyllium plagiosum | reverse complement strand
AGCTGCTCCATTGGTGGCCATGAGATGATCTGGTTTGTTGTAAACGTCTATCTGGTTTCTTCATGTACTCGGAAGAAACAATAGTCACACCTTTTCTTATCCGGCCAATAACACTGACTGAACACTAACTGTGATGAGGGTGGTTCAAAAAGCTTAATAAAGTGCTCAGAATAAGTAATCAGTCTCAAAGAGAAACTGGACTAAACAATTTCCATCTCAGAAATAAAAAACAGCATCAATGATATTGTAACATTACAAACGTCTGATGCTATTGCTAAAAGTTGGAGAGGTTTACAACAGGGAGGTCAACTGAAATCCTGAGGTAACACTTGTAATAATTATTCTTTATGGACAATGTTCTCGACAGTTACATCACAGGATGACAATTTGCATACACTTCAATTCACTCAAGGTAATATCAAGAAATTGTTGAATGCACGTGAAATTGGTAAAGCTGTCAGACCTGACAAAATTTCAGGCCAGAATAATAAATACTTATGATGTAAAACCAGCAGCACGACTGTTTTTTTTTCAGTTATAGCTATAATGCTGGCATCAACCCAACAATGAAAAACATCGTCCAGACATATCCTGAAGAATGACAAATCCAACACCACATCACTCTTATCTTGGTTATGAATAGTCTGAGTAAAGATGTCGTCAACAGAGCAATCAATGAGCACTTGCTCAGCAACAACTCCCTCAATGCCAACTCATCTACGTTTCTGACACTTCATTCACTAATATCATTCCAAGCTTGAGAATGTAGGATACTCCCAAAGATCACACCAGCATGACACCCATCCACATTAATTCCATATTTGACTTTTTGCGGCATTTATTACATTAAGACACTCTAGAAAAACTGGAATCAAAGACATTTATACTTAAATCTCTCTGCTGGTTCTGACAAAAACTGGCAAAAATAAGTTCGGGGTTTGATATCAATTTTAATGCTTGCAGAACATCTCCACAGTAGTTCACCAGAGTAGTATCATTTGCCTAAAAAACCTTCAACAGCTTCATCAATGATATTTCCCATTTGGGCAACATGAAGATTCGTGCTGGAAAGTGGGAACGACGATTTGTGCAACATGTATGTCAGGTAATGGTCATGTCCAATGAAAGAAAATGATCCATTGGCATTCAATGACATTATCATCACTGAATCCACATGAGGACGTTTTTGCACAGAATAATGGATGTATACTGTGCAAACGAGGCACTTTCCTGCATCCAATGTGTCGTGACAAAAATGCATCATTGTTTTTACCAATGTCATTTCTAAAAAAAAAATGATGTTAGGAGACTTTACATGCGCATCCAAGTCTATTATAATGCTCAAATATTATCGCCTCAAATACCATTTCTGGCACTACATTGCAGACTATGATCCGAGGACAAACGTTCTTTTTTTTGCCACAAACCCCTCAAATTATGCTCCCTTGATACTGAGCATTCATTTAATCGGAATATTGGTTTCCGCTCACACTGTGCATTTCTCTCAACAGTGTGTACACCACTATACAGTCTTTACTCAATCTTCAATTCCAAAAAGTCCCTGAGATCCGTCTCTTCAATTCACTCAAGGTAATATCAAGAAATTATTGAATGCACTTGAAATTGGTAAAGCTGTCAAACCTCACAATATCTCAGTGAACCTCTCGTCCATCCAGATGCTGCAACCACATTCTTCCCCATGATTTTAGAGACGATAACTACCCACAGTAATTCAATTGCAGACTTATCAATGACATGCAGAGTTCCAGAATGAAGTCCCTGTTATTACAGTCTATGCCACGCCCAATAAGGAGAAGCATCAAGATTAGAGTAGTACTTGAAACGCACAGCAGGTGAGGCAGCATTCGAGAAACCGGAAAAATCGACTTTTCGGGCAAAAGGCCCTTCCCAAAAAGTTGATTTTCCTCCTCCTCGGATGCTGCCTGACCTGCTGTTTTTTTCCAGCATCACTCTAATCTTGACTCTCATCTCCAGCATCTGCAGCACTCACTTTCGTCCAATAAACAGAAGTGTTCAATATTCCTTGCTAATTATTTTTCACCTTTACTGCCAGCATCAGAGATATTCGCATAAGTACATCAACATTGTCCTATTCATTAAAGATTCTTAATATCTTGTATTTCAAGGAAGCTCAGTAAATACTATGGTTGCCACACAATAACGAGGAATATGAATTTAATTACAGCAATATGCACTCCCTTATCGTGTTTGCATGGTTTCGGCTGGGTGATATGGTTTCCTCTTAACGCCCAAATGTTTACACGTTAAGTGAATTGGCGAAGATAAATTACTCTATATTGTCCAGAGACGTGTATTTATGTCGATTAGCCATGGTAAATGCCGACTGATTGCGATAGGGCTTGGTGGGATGAATGGTTCAGCGTGGATTACCCTCTGCGTTTCTCTGATGACTCGTGGGGCCAAATGGCCTTTTCCTTCGTTGGAGGCAAACCATACTACTCCCCTTCCAATTCCTTTTTCCAAAGTATGTCATCTCAGATGTATCATTGACAAAATTCATTTGCTGCTTGTATGTCAGAC
>NW_025182426.1:0-2562 GCF_004010195.1 Chiloscyllium plagiosum | reverse complement strand
TGCCATTCAATTTGGAAGTTATACAAGTGACAGAACCAGAAACCGTACTTGCTGACAAGTTGTCGAGACTTGGATGAAGAAAAACAGAGGCGTTCTATGGCAGGAGTAAACTGACTGAAATAGAATGGAGCTGTGAATGCTTTCAGTGCAATATATACATATTATGACATATTGAAACTGTAAGAACAGAGGGTTTAAAATGAGGCCATCTTTGTATATTGATTTTTTTTTCAATCGGGGAGTTGTGACGATGCTGCCACTTTTAAAAGTTATTTTCTCTTGTTTTGTTTGGGAAAGGAGGTCTTAAAGGCGGAAATACCGAACTGCCGCCTGAAAACAGCTTAACTATATAACTGAGGAGGCGTTTAGATTTTATCAAAACTGTGGGAACAATGGAAGGACAGCGCCGAGCTCTCTCAGACCAGGTCTTCTCGTTTTGATTTTAGCTCCAGCATTCAGAAACTGCTCGGGGTCACAGAAAGGTTGGAAGATTCAATACATGATCCCTAGCTGATATTCTCTCTGAAAACTCTCTTAAAGTTGCTTCCTCCTGGATTGGAGAACTGCACATAAGATTTTGTGTCTGAATTTACCTTTATGTCAGGGGGTGTGTTTATGGGATGTTCCTGTATTCGCTCAGTTAATTAGTAGAAGGCACTGTTTCAGTTGTTTGCGTCGGTGTTCCTTTAGAGAAGGTGTCACAAACTGTTCTTCTCTTTGATTGTGTTTTAATGGATTACATTTTGCTTAACGTTGAGTGGGGTGACCAGTTGCAACACATCTGGAACACACAGTTCACATTTACATTTAAAATAAGGAAAAGTTAAGGTCGAAGTTGCCTGCTTAAAATATTTTGACAGGATCTGGTCTGGTCAGATCCATAATATTTGTAGGTGAGGAGCTACTGACTGCCCACTGCTATTGAATGTTAGTGGAGTGGTTGGGGATGGTTTGCTGGAGGTTTTGAAGTGAGCTGCCTCAGACATTCAGGGAGACCTGAGGATTTGGTGACCCAACTCTGGATGGTGATTGTAGTTACAGCATCTGGGTCTGTTACATGAACAGTAAATGGAGCAGAGGCTGCAGAGAGGGGAAGCTCTGAAACCACAGAGTCAGTGTGTATGGAGAAAGGGATCTGCTGTATCCATTCCGGGTTTTCCAGGAACAGATTACAAAGCTACACTTAACCCAGGAGCAGATTGTGAGGGGACACTGACTGTACAAGGAGCTGGTCACAGAGCGGTGTCACCTCCTTCAACACAACCTCCAGCTTCATACCAGGGAAGGACGATACTGCCAGTGGCTGTTAGGGTCACTGTTTCATTCAGCTTCTATGAACCGGAACTTCCGGGCAGGACTGGGTGTCATATCCATCATCTCCCAGTATGTAAACATCAATGTCAACATTCGGAAAAGTAGGATATATGTGCTGGATGAAATGCATGTTTTCTCTCTCAGCAGAGAACTGCCGGGTGTATCCGTGTTTTCTCCGTATAACAGGATTCCCGATGATGTACATGGCTCTGTGGCCCCCCATGTTAATGAGGAGAGCTACAGGAACTGAAGGAACTCTCACTCCAATAATGTTACAATGTGCCCATGGACAGGACCTCATGTTGGTGAATATACACTGTCCTGGTAAAGAACCCACGATCCTGGCAGCAGCCACCTCCTCTTCATTCAG
This sequence comes from Chiloscyllium plagiosum, assembly GCF_004010195.1. Classification (NCBI taxonomy): domain Eukaryota; kingdom Metazoa; phylum Chordata; class Chondrichthyes; order Orectolobiformes; family Hemiscylliidae; genus Chiloscyllium; species Chiloscyllium plagiosum. The sequence goes on along the minus strand of NW_025182426.1, from coordinate 878 downwards.
AAGCAGTCAGCCATTCCCATCTTCTTTAGGTCTCCATTGGAAAGAAAGGATAGTGTCTTGGCTGAAGGCTGTCCCCTGGATACACGGCTCAAGACACCCACATATTCCCCACTGCCAACCAACCTCATAAAAATATCCCGTGTATACCGAGAGCAATAGGACCACTGGGCTTGTCAGGGAGCAGACAATCATAGAGATAGAACAACACTTCCCATGTCGGAATGGGTCAGAGTGAATCCTCCAGAACACATTATCACTATGTCATGTAATCCCTCTACATTTCAGTAACATACTGCCTTTCATTCTTCCTGAAAAAGCTGACAGGGTATACATTCCATTATATTCCGCTTGGCAAAGTATTAGTCATTTACTTTACTTGTCCATATCTCCACATTCACTCTCCAAATTTTGTTAATAACTTAATGACTTTCTTACCTTAGTGTCATCATCAAACTTAGTAGCAGTACATCTGTTATATCGTCCTGATCATTGATATCGATTGTAAACAGTTGAGGACCCAGCACTGGTCACTGTGTGACTCCACTGGTTACGTTCTGTCAAACTGATTAAGAGTGATTTATCCGGAGGGCCTGCTTCCTGTTTGGTAACCGTTCCTCCCCCTTTTCCTGTGGAGCAGAGTCAAAGGGCTGAATAAGAACGAGGAACAATCCAGCCACTCAAGCCTGTTTCACCATTGAATACAATCATGGCTGATGTCATTGCCGGCTCTGTTCCATTTCCCTGTCTGCTCTCCATATCTCTTCATTTACTCAACGTCCCAGCATCCCCTGCACATTGGGGAAGTGAATTACACAGATTCACAGCCCATTGAGAGAAGTAAGTTCTTTCACCCATCAATTAAATCTGCTCTGCCTAAT
>NW_025182425.1:0-2562 GCF_004010195.1 Chiloscyllium plagiosum | reverse complement strand
GTACAGACCCTTTATGGTACCATTTGGCTTATATCGGACATGAGACCGATACAACATAGCACATTGCAGTGCAGTGCAGGTCCTTTATGAAATCGTTCGGCTTATGAAGGAATATAGATTCATAGAGAGTAGAGAATTACAGAACAGCACAGTCCATTTATGGAACCACTCGACTAATACCGGACATTAGACCAATACAACACAGAACACTAAAGCACAGCACAGCCCCTTGACGGAGCACCTCGGCTCATGAAGGAAGTTAGACTGATAGAACACACAGCATTACAGATATGTACAGGCTCTTTATGGGACCATTCGGCTAATACCGGAGATTAGATCAATACAACATAGCATATTATAGCACAGTCCAGGCACAAGGAACAACTCGGCTAAGAAAGGAAGTTAGACTGATAGAACATACAGCATTGCATATTAGCCGAATGGTACCATAAAGGGCCTGTACTGCGTGGTAATGCTGTATGTTATATCAATCTTTCTTCTTTTATTAGCCAAGTTGTTCCATCAAGGACCTGTACTGCGCTGTAATGTGATGTGTTGTGTTGGTCTAATGTCTGGTATTAGCCGAATGGTACCATAACGGGCCTGTACCGCGAGGTAATGCTGTATGTTCTGTCATCTAACTTCCTTTATAAGCCGAGCAGTTCCATAAAGGGCCTATCCTGTGCTGTAATTCACTATGTTCTACGAATCTATATTCTGTTGTTAGCCGAGCGGCTCCTTCAATGCCCTGTACTGCGTTGTAATGTGCTATGTTATATTGGCCTCCTATCCAGTATTGTCCGAATGGTATCATAAATGGCCTGTACTGTGCTGTAATGCTGTATGTTCTATCAATCTAACTTCTTTTATTAGCCGAGTTGTTCCATCAAGGACCTGTACTGCGCTGTAATGTGATGTGTTGTGTTGGTCTAATGTCTGGTATTAGCCGAAAGCTACCATAAAGGGCCTGTACAGCGATGTAATGCTGTACACTCTATCATTCTAACATTCTTTATTTGCCGACTTGTTCCTTGAAGGGACTGTACTGCATTGTAATGTGCTATTTTGTATTGATCTAATGTCCGGTATTAGCCGAATGGTCCCATAAGGTCCCTGTACATATCTGTAATGCTGTGTGTTCCATCAGTCTATATTGGTCTAATGTCCAGTATGAGCCGAACGGTTTCATAAAGCATCTTTGCTGTGCTGTTAAGTTTTCTGCTGTATTGGTCTAAAGTCCATTATTAGCCAAATTGTACCATAAAACGGCTCTACTGCGATGTAATGCTGTATGTTCTATAAGTCTAACTTCCTTCGTGAGCCGAGTTGTTCCTTAAAGGGCCTGTACTACGCTGTAATGTACTATGTTGTATTGATCTAATGTCCGGTATTAGACGAATGGTTTGTTCTACCAGTCGAACTGACTTCATTAGCCGAGGTGCTCCATCAAGGGCTGTACTGTGCTTTAGTGCTCTGTGTTGTATTGGTCTAATATCCGGTATTAGCCGAGCGGTTGCATAAAGGACTCTTACTGTGCTGCAAAGTTCTCTGATGTATTGGCTTAATGCCCGTTGTTGGCCGAGTGTTTCCATAATTGGACTGTGCTGTGCTGCAATTCTCTACAACCTATGAATCTATATTCCTTTATTAGGCGAGCGATTTCATAAAGGACCTGTACTGCGCTGTAATGTGCTATATCTAATAGGTGTGATAGGTTTAATGTCCGGTATTAGCCGAATGGTACCATAATGTGCCTGTACATATCTGTAATGCTGTGTGTTCTATCAGTCTAACTTCCTTCATTAGCCGAGGTGCTCCATTAAAGGGCTCTACTGTGCTTTAGTGTTCTGTGTTGTATTGGTCTAATGACCGGTATGAGAGAACACACATCATTACAGATATGTACAGGCACTTGACGGTACCATTCGAATAATCCCGGACATTAGATCAATACAACATAACATATTACAGCACAGTCCAGGCGCTTTATGGTACGATTTGGTTAATACCGGACATTTGACCAATATAACATCGCAAGTTACAGCGAAGTACAGGCCCTATAAGGAACAACTCAGCTAATAAAGGAAGTTAGATTGATAGAACATACAACATTACAGCACAGTACAGACCCTTTATGCAACAGCGTGGCGAATAAAGGAAGTCAGATTGATAGAACATACAGCATTACAGGCCATTTATGGTACCATTCAGACAATACCGGACATGAGACCAATGTAATATCGCACATTACAGCGCTGTAGAGGGCATTGATAGAACCGCTCAGCTAATAACGAAATATAGATTCATAGAACATCGAGAATTACAGCACACGATAGGCCCTTTATGGAACAGCAGATGGTACCATAAAGTGCCTGTCCATATCTGTAATGCTGTGTGTTCTACCAGTCTAACTTAATTCATTAGCCGAGGTGCTCCATCAAGGGGCTGTACTGTGCATTAGTGTTCTGTGTTGTATTGGTCTAATGTCTGGTATGAACCGGGGCGGTGTGGTTCCTTCATTCGCCGAGTTGTTCCTTAAAGGGCCTGTACTACGCTGTAATG
>NW_025182424.1:0-2562 GCF_004010195.1 Chiloscyllium plagiosum | reverse complement strand
GCAGTTTGTGTGTGAAATGGTGAATTCAGTATAGAGCAGTGTGTGTGAAATGGTGAATTCAGTTTACAGCAGTGTGTGGTTGAAATAGTGAAATCAGTATCCAGCAGTGTGTGTCAATTGGTGAATTCAATTTACAGTAGTGTTTGAGTGAAGTTGTGAATTCAGTATACAGCAGTGTGTGAGTGAAATGGTGAATTCAGTATACAGCAGCGCGTGTGAAATGGTGAATTCAGTATACAGCAGTGTGTGGGTGAAATGGTGAATTCAGTATACAGCAGTTTGTAAGTGAAATGGTGAATTCAGTACACATCAGTGTGTAAGTGAAATGGTGAATTTAGTAGACAGCAGTGTGTGTGTGAAATGATGAATTCAGTATACAGCAGTGTGTGAGTGAAATGGTGAGTTCAGTATACAGCAGCGCATGTGAAATGGTGAATTCAGTATACAGCAGTGTGTGGGTGAAATGGTGAATTCAGTATACAGCAGTTTATAAGTGAAATGGTGAATTCAGTACACATCAGTGTGAAAGTGAAATGGTGAATTTAGTAGACAGCAGTCTGTGTGTGAAATGATGAATTCAGTGTACAACAGTGTGTGAGTGAAATTGTGAATTCAGTATACAGCAGTGTGTGAGTGAAATGGTGAATTTAGTAGACAGCAGTGTGTGGGTGAAATGGTGAATTCAGTATCCAGGAATGTGCCTGGGAAATGGTGAATTCAGTTTCCAGCAGTATGTGAGTAAAATGGTGAATTCAGTATACAGCAGTGTGTGTGTGAAATGGTGAATTCAGCATAGAGCACTGTGTGGGTGAAATGTTGAATTCAGTATAGAGCTGTTTGTGAGTGAAATGGTGAATTCAGTAGACAGCAGTGAGTGGCTGAAATGGTGAATTCAGTACACAGCAGTGTGTGAGTGAAATGGTGAATTCAGTATACAGCAGTTTGTGTGTGAAATGGTGAATTCAGTATCCAGCAGTGTGTGTCAAATGGTGAATTCAGTATACAGCAGTGTGTGTGAAATGGTGAATTCAGTATACAGCAGTTTGTAAGTGAAATGGTGAATTCACTACACATCAGTGTGTAAGTAAAATGGTGAAATAAGTTTCCAGCAGTTTGTAAGTGAAATGGTGAATTCAGTTTACAGCAGTGTGTGTGTGAAATGGTGAATTCAGTATACAACAGTGTGTGAGTGAAATTGTGAATTCAGTATACAGCAGTGTGTGAGTGAAATGGTGAATTTAGTATGCAGCAGTGTGTGGGTGAAATGGTGAATTCAGTATCCAGGAATGTGCCTGGGAAATGGTGAATTCAGTATACAGCAGTGTGTGGGTGAAATGTTGAATTCAGTATAGAGCAGTTCGTGAGTGAAATTGTGAATTCAGTAGACAGTAGTGAGTGGCTGAAATGGTGAATTCAGTTTACAGCAGTGTGTAAGTCAAATAGGGAATTCAGTATACAGCAATGTGTGAGTGAAATGGTGAATTCAGTATACAGCAGCGTGAGAGTGAATTGGTGAATTCATTACACAGCAAAGTGTGAGTGAAGTGAATTGGTGAATTCATTACACAGCAAAGTGTGAGTGAATTGATGAATTCAGTATAGAGCAGTGTGTGTGAAATGGTGAGTTCAGTATACAGCAGTGTTTGAGTGAAGTTGTTAATTCAGTATACAGCAGTGTGGGAGTGAAATGGTGAATTCAGTAGACAGCAGTGTGTGGGTGAAATGGAGAAATCAGTTTATAGCTGTGTGTAAGTCAAACAGGGAATTCAGTGTACAGCAATGTGTGAGTGAAATGGTGAATTCAGTATACAGCAGGACGTGAGTGAAATGGAGAATTGAGTTTACAGCAGTATGTGGGTGAAATGTTGAATTCAGTATACAGCAGCATGTGTGTGAAATGGTGAATTCAGTACACAGCAGTGTGTGGGTGAAATTGTGAAATCTGTACACAGCAGTGTTTAAGTGGAATGGTGAATTTAGTGCACAGCAAGGTGTGATTGAAATGGTGAATTCATTAGTCAGCAGGATGTGAGTGAAATGGAGAATTCAGTTTATAACAGTGTGTAAATGAAATGGTGAATTCAGTATCCAGCAGTGTGTGGGTGAAATGGTGAATTCAGTATATACCAGGGTATGGGTGAAATGATGAATTCAGTAGACAGTAGGGTGTGAGTGAAATGGTGAATTCAGTATACAGCAGGATGTGAGTGAAATAGTGAATTCAGATGACAGCAGAATTTGAGTGAAATGGTGAATTCAGTAGACAGCAAAGTATAGGGGAAATGGTGAATTCAGTTTATAGCAATGTGTGGGTGAAATGGTGAATTCAGTATGCAGCAGTGAGTAAGTGAAATGGTGAATTCAGTACACAGCAAGGTGTGAATGAAATGGTGAATTCAGTATACAGCAGTGTGTGGGTGAAATTGTGAAATCTGTACGCAGCAGTGTTTAAGTGGAATGGTGAATTCAGTGCACAGCTAGGTGTGATTGAAATGGTGAATTCATTAGACAGCAGGATGTGAGTGAAACGGAGAATTCAGTTTACAGCAGTATGTCGGTGAA
>NW_025182423.1:0-2562 GCF_004010195.1 Chiloscyllium plagiosum | reverse complement strand
TTATTGGTCAGAGTATTGAGTACAGGAGTTGGGGGGTCACGTTGCAGCTGTATAGGTCTTTGGTTAGGCCACGTTTCGAATATTGCGTGCAATTTTGTTCTCCTTCCTATCAGAAGGATGCTGTGAAACACAAAAGGGTTCAGAAAAGATTTACAAGGATGTTGCTAAAGTTGGAGGATTTGAGCTACAGGGGGAGGTTGAATAGATTGGGGCCATTTCCCCTTTAGCATCGGAAGCTGAGGGGTGACCTTATAGAGGATCATAAAATCATTGGGGGCATGGATAGGATAAATAGACAAAGTCTCTTCCCTGGAATGGGGGAGTCCAGAATGAGAGGGCATAGGTTTAGGGTGAGAGGGGAAAGATATAAAAGAGACCTAAGCTGCAACTTTTTCATGCAGAGGGTGGTATGTGTATGGAATGAGCTGCCAGAGGAAGTGGTGGAGGCTCATACAGTTACAACATTTAAAACACATCTGGATGGGTATATGAATAGGAAGGGTCTGGAGGAATATGGGCCATGTGCTGGCAGGTGGGACTAGGTTGGGTTGAGATATCTGATCAGCATGGACGAGTTGGACCGAAGGGTCTGTTTCTGTGCTGTACATCTCTATGACTTTATGATACTAGATATCCCTTCTGGCACTGATGTGATTCTCTGACTAAGGTCACTGGACACAAAATGTTGGCTCTGTTTTCTCTTCACAGATGCAGCCAGACCTGCTGAGTTTTTCCAGCAATTGCTGTTCTTGTACGTTTCAGATCTTCTGCATCTGTAGTTCCTCATTTATATTATCTCTGGCTATTTTGCCTTATCAGCAGTTGCTGAATTTACACTTCAATTTGCCTTATGATTTTATCAGGTTCAGTAGTTGAGGTAGTTGACTACCACCCAGGTAGTCTTCATTAAATTGCACACTGAGAGCAGATCAAGAAAATACTATTTCCTTTAGAAGGTCATTATTTTGTGGCCAGCCACACCAATTGGAGTGAGCATCACACTTCAGATTTAACTACTCCTCTCCTAGTTGTTGTTGAAAGAAAGAAATCAGGATATATATATATATATATATATATATATGCAGAGTAACGTCCTCAAACAAACGACAAAAATATTCCACTTCCTCAAGTTTTCTCGCCCTTTGATCATTTTCACTCTTAACGTCACTAAGTAGACTTAGTAAATAAAAAAATTGTTAAGATTTTATTCATCTGAACTTATATGCAGGCAATTGATCATTAATGACATTTTTAATATTAATTAATATCAATATTCATACCGTAATTCCCCATTCGATAACTAGGTCCACACGAATATCTCACAATCTAATTAATAAATATTGCAGATGTCAAAATGTATCTTATTCTTAAACAAAGGTTTAATTAAAAGAAGGGACTGAAACTTAGTCTCCATTTATTATAATGCAAATCTTCTAATATATTGAAATTTATCAATTGAACTAATTTATGTTTTAATTAGAACGCACTGCCAGTGGAAGTGGTGGTGGAGGAAGTGGGCATGTTAACAACAACACATGGACATGAAGTGAACAGAGGGATAGGTACTGCACACAGACAATAACCAGAGGGTCTAAATAAGGACTGGAACCAACACAGGCCTGGTGGGCCTATGGGCCTGTTCCTGTGCTGTATTGTACTGTATTGTATAAGAGCCAATTAATGTTTAAAAACAATACTGTACATTTACCAGAAATACAGCTTTTAACACACTTGATTCCCAAACACACTGGGACTTTCAGGCTTTCCTTTCATGATAAAAGGAAGATTCCATCAGGAAATGCTGTTCGTTTCATTTTTCTCCATCCATCCTGAACCCTTTGAACCACTGCTATTTGTAACGTTATAGTAAGAAATGTTGGAAAATAACAGCTAAGCCCTTTAAGCTCATGTTTGATTCATTTAAGATCCTTCTACAATCCACTGTGCAATTGCTGCAATGCGTCTCCTGATTGTCCACAATACCCTGTGCCATTGAGGCAGTCATTTTTTTCCACAGTTCCAGATCTTCCTTCAACAACAGAGCGGACCAAGGGAAAATGCATGTGGTAATTTCAGAAACTCATATTTACAAACTAACCTTAAATGCAGGAGAAAGTGACAACTGCAGATGCTGGAGGTCAGAGTCGAGAGTGTGGTGCTGGAAAAGACCAGCATCTCAGGCAGCATCCGAAGAGCAGGAGAATCAACATTTCAGCCACAAACCCTTCATCCTGATGACGGGCTTATGCCCAAAACATCGATTCTCCTGCTCCTCAGATGCTGCCTGACCTGCTGTGCTTTTCCAGCACCACACTCTTGACTAACAATAAATGCAGCAGGCCTGACTTTAATCAAAAAAATCTCACTAGATAAATTAGAAATAGATATGACAGATGCTTAGAAATAATTATATTAGTTTTCTGTAAATCTGAACAGGTAAGATACAATCCAATGCCCTCTATTCCTGATGAAGGGATTTTTTCCGAAACATTGATTTTCCTGCTCTTCAGATGCTGCCTGAACTGCTTAGCTTTTCCAACACCACTCCAACCTAGAATCTGG
>NW_025182422.1:0-2562 GCF_004010195.1 Chiloscyllium plagiosum | reverse complement strand
TAATCTTACTCCAGTCAATCTTATTATTTTTCCAAGCGTACCCATAGAAAACCTTCGGGTTCTATTAGAAACTACCCTCTAAAGACGTATCATGTTCTCTCCGGCCTCTTCTCAATTTTTTCTTTAGGTCCTTCCTGCTGACTTTTAAATCTCCATATTCATAACTGAGCCTTCACGTCTTCTCCTCGCGTACGCCTCCTTCTTTCCATTGACAAGTGATTCACCTTCTTTAGTAATCCACCGCATACTCCGGCAACAAACTTTTCAACTGTTTTCTTTGCGCCTGAGACAGATAGTTCACAAATCTATCCCAATAGTCCAGGACTGACTTTATATTAACGTATTTTGAGGTAAATCAAACTCCACGAAATCAGGATTGAATTCCTGATTCTGCAAACAAGTAACTAACATCAGTTCTCCAGTTCGTTGTCTCGAGTATGATAAGGCATACATATCAACATGACATTCCTGATCCAGTTTTTATTTTTCCTTCCAACATTTTTACCACACAATTCAACTGACTCAAAAATATTTCAGTTTGATAGGGGCCACTAAACCAAGACTCGAAGGGATATCATACCACTCGTAACAATGCTAATATGTTATTCACCTGGATAAACGTCTGAATTTCAAACTTTCTATTTGCCACCTGCTTCATTCTGTGCTGTGCTCTCTTCAGGTGCTGTTTAGTTAACTTAACTCCATGATTTAATCACTCCCTCAGCTCCGAAACATTATGCAAGTGTGAGGTCTTCGACACTGGTCTTGTCAATTTCTCTTTTATTAATTTTAAAGGGCCTCCTACTTCATATCTGAATATTCATCAAATGTAGTAATCTGGGTATTCTGGTTTGGGGCGTAATTAATGGCAAACAACACGATTGGAATGCCGTTTTCCCATCATTCAGGTCACCCTGACAGCATGCTCTTAAAATGGCTTTCAGGGTTTGATGCTACCTTTCCAAAGCTCCCTGGGATTGAGGATGATACGCATTTGATTGAAAGTGCTGCTTACTTAAGTTGTCCCTGAATTTGTTCAAACAGCCGAGCAGTAAAATTAAATACTTAGCCTGATCGAATCTCTATTGGTAACCGATACCACGTGACGAATACTACTCGGTCCTCTCCTATACTTCTTCTCTTAATACTCTATAATGGAATTGCCTCTGGAAATCTGGTCGACATATCCATTCTGGTCAACAAATACAGGTACCGACTTTTAGTTTTCAGCTGGTGACTGAATTAATCAATCGTAATCCACATGAAAGGTTCTTCGAATGTGGGAATTGGCAACAAAGTTGCTGCCTGTATTACTGCCTGTAGCTTCCCTACCATCTGCTATGTATGGAGTGTACGGCAATGGTGACATCATCCCTCTGGATCCCTGGCCAATCGAGATGCTTTTGTACTTTTGCCCGAATCTTCCTTTCAAATTAGTAACGTACTACTGGTAATTCATGAGCTGACCATAACACTTATGGCTTGCATGCTACCGGCAACAAAATCTACAACATAGAACATATAGAACATACAACAATCCAGCACAGAACAGGCCCTTCGGCACACGAAGTTGTGCCGAACATTTGTACTAGCTTATGCACATATCCATGTACCTATCCAATTGCCGTTTAAAGGTCACCAATGATTCTGACTCTGCCACTCCCACAGGCAGCGCATTCCATGCCCCCATCACTCTCTGGGTAAAGAACCTACCCCTGACATCCCCCCTATAATTTCCAGCCTTCACCTTCAATTTATATAATATTTTTTTAAATCCAGTACACTTCTGCGCATTTCTCATCTGCACTAACATGCCATGTCCACCATTTTCGACCTAGTATTCTATCTTGAAGATCACAATCCGCAGGAATATATTCAGAATCATTTCCTGAGTGTGCATCAAAATATATATCGCTTATTGTCTCCTCTTTCTGTTGAAAGTCCATCAGCATTTCAGGACTAGACACATAGGACATAGAACATTGCAGCGCCTTCGATGTTACCTGAACCACTGCCTGTTTTAGTCTTTCATGCACTATTGCATTAAATCGAACGTCCGCTGACTGAACCGAAACTCCTTGATCTTTATCTTTAGTTTTACCTTCGTGCTATGAATTATGATGTTGGGATCTTGTTATGGCATTGTCTTGAAACATTCCAAGATTTATTTAATTCCTCAGTTTCCTGGACTTTCCGTGATTTCTCCACAACAAGAGGTGTCATTCCCATTTCAGATCGTGGGAAATCATTCCCAAGAATAAGCTGCAGACCCGGAACAGGTACTTTGTCAATTATTGGCACTCACAATGCCCCAGTTTTGAATTAGCACAATAACATCATGAAACATAGTGGACCGCTAAATGTCTGAACAACTAAGTCAAGTGTAGAGAAAACTTATCAGATTTTTCAACGTGTTAAGGAGTATAAAAAGGTGGATCGGAGATGAAGGGCCTCAGGTGCTTTTGCTGCAATGGAATGGGATACAGAAAATCACAGTGCTGGTGGTGTCAGAAAGGAACTGGGAAATTGTTGTGAGAAACAAAAGCTCACTCACTTTAATAA
>NW_025182421.1:0-2562 GCF_004010195.1 Chiloscyllium plagiosum | reverse complement strand
CAGGGAAAATGTCAATGAGATTCGCTCTGTGAGTTAAATGACACAACAATGGTACTGACGGTTGACTGGGTTGCAACACCTTTGAGGAACGTATTCTCATGTTCACACGCAGAGGCAGACACGCAGAGACATTCCCCGACAGTGACAGAGTCCTCATCATTATACGCACTCCATGTGCTTTACGTCTGCAAGTTTCTCTGGTGAAAGGCGGCTTTAAGTGGAATACAAGCCACTTCTCCAAAAAATGTGAACCGTTGTTGTGAGCTGCGATATGAAGTGGATACTGAGCTGAAATAGTCCCACACGCTTCGCATGTGTAACGTTCAGTTGCACAAATCCCACCAAATCAAGGCATCTTGCTCCTGCGATCTGACAGGAGAGCGCCCAGCAAACATTCCTCACGAAAACTACTGACACACGGCAAACTCGAGACACTTTCACGTCTCGTCTCGTCTCGTTCTGTTTCGGTCCCTTTCACACCTCTAGATTCCTCTTCATGTCTAGTCCCGAGATCATTGAGCTGTTTGATACAAATACAGACAAATTGAGAAAGTGATCTTTATTTCAAAAGCAGAATCAGGGAATTTAAGCTGCGAGGGCTTGCTCACGGCAGGGCAATAAGGCACCATAGTTTCATATCCTGATTATCGTATAGACTGATTCCACAAATGGGCACCGTACCAGTTATTACCAATTAAAATCTTCCAATTAATACCGTGACTGACTGAAAGTAGCTTCGACCCCTTCCTCGCAAACAATGTCCTGTTCCTTCACAAACTGAGTTTTTCACAGCTGGCCATGGATGCGTCGAGCACAGAAAATGCCATTTGGCCCACTAAGTCTGCACATTCCAATACAATCCCCTGAACTGTTCTTACCTCATTTGGCAGCACTTTGCTCAAAGGCTCAAACGAATTCAGCAATGTAAGTGTTCGACTATATGGGTCTTTCATGCTTTGGAGGTTTCTGCCTTTTCAATCATGACAGGCGGTTGGTTGCAGTTTCCCAAGCTTCCTTATCTGGGTTGTTGGAATTGAATCGCCACAGCTTCGACAGGGTAAAATGTCAGGATATGTTTGGTCTGTGTAATCAATCTCGATATTTCAAATTATCATTCATTGAGAAGCAAAGACAGAGATTGCAGGAGAAACTAAGCATGTCTGGCAGCATCTGGAAATAGAGAAACAGAGACAACCATTCGGAGCTTCTTCAGGAGTTTCTCAGAACTCCATTTTTCTCACAGTGTCTTCCATTCCTGCCGGGTTCCTTGAGCAGTTTTTGTTTTTGTCAGAGATTCCCAGCATCCGCAAAACTTTACTAGCCATTAAACAATAACGAAACACATTTCTCGTTCCTCACTGGATAGGTTTTCCGATTGGGAGCATATTTCTGAACCGACTAAAAACACGAAACTGCACAGCAAAGGAGTCGGATGGATAAGAACAGCGACCGCTCCATGCGTGGGAACACCCTATCGGTTAACAGCCGAACGAGAGAATTAATTGCTCCACAGAGACTGGGGAGTTCCTTGTAGCAAGCCCCTTACAGGATCTCATAAAGAAGACTGTTAGCGAATTCAAGAATTCGCCTGCCCTTCTTAGAATGACAATTACCCTCGATTGGTTTGACGTTTCCAAAATGAATCCTATGGCATTCGTTGTGGAAAATGGGAACAGTCTGATCCCACGCCTTGCCGACACAGTCATGTCACCGGGAACCAGCTCTCCTAAAACCGGGACCTACTCCCTTCGTGCCTCATGGCGAACATATTCCTGACCTGTGCAGCTGAAGAAAAAAGGATGGTGTGATTGTCATTCCCTTCCTGGGTCCTGGGAGAACAGCACCTGTTAGTGAAGAGCCTAACGCACTGACTAACATCGCCAGAGAGACTGATGAGCCAACGGCGTCAATGATCTCCGAATGCAAGCTTTAGCCTGCTCCTCCCCCATGGAAAATACTCCTTAATTAGCTTTACCTTTCGAAAATAAATCCTTGGAAATTCATTCTGAAGACATGGGAATAGGCTGCTCCCACCCTCGAAAGACACAACCATGACACCAGGAACCAGTTCTCCTCCAACCGGGACTGTGTCTCTTCCAGCCTTTCAGTAACTTGTCTGTGACCGTGTTTTCTCCTTGTCCCGGAGCTGAAATGAGATTTGACGCCCTGACGTGCTGGAACGAGAATCTTTTCAATGTCACAGATCAGTTCATATCCGGAGAGCATGAGAGTCAAAGCACTGGCCTCCGCAAGCACGGAAAGATTTCTAACCTGTCTCTGCTCAGTCGAACAGTTCATCGTTCATTCGCCTCTGGATCCGCTTTCCAAGGAATGTATAAAGATTCAAAAAACTCGATACAAGGATTTCTGCTTTGCTTCTTGACAGTTTCCCCACCGACCAATTGGCATTTTTTTCCAAGAATCTCTTCACAACCCTTTGCTTTGCACTATGTCCAGAGATAAATATATCTCACTTTGTGGAGAGATTCCCGACTCTGGGAATGTTTTGTTTGGAGCAAAGAAGTTTTATTGGAGATTTCTTGGGAATGTTTACAACGATGT
>NW_025182420.1:0-2562 GCF_004010195.1 Chiloscyllium plagiosum | reverse complement strand
ACTGGTGGCCTGTGACCAGTGGAGAGCCACAAGAATCGTTGCTCGATCCACTACCTTTTGCCATTTACATAATTGATTTGGATGCGAGCATAAGAGGTAGAGTTAGTTAAGTTTGCAGATGACACCAAAATTGGAGGTGTCGTGGACAGCAAAGTGGGTGACCTCAGAGTACAGCAGGATCTTGTCCAGACGGTCCAATGGACTGAGAAGTGGCAGATGGAGTTTAATTCAGATAAATGCGCAGTGCTTCATTTTGGGAAAGCAAATCTTAGCAGGACTTATACACTTGACGGTAATGTCCTAGGGAGTGTTGCAGAACAAAGAGACCTTAGAGTGCAGGTTCATAGCTCCTTGAAAGTGGAGTCGCAGGTAGATAGGATAGTGAAAAAGGCGTTTGGAATGCTTTCCTTTATTGGTCAGAGTTCTGAGTACACGAGTTGGGCGGTCATGTTGCAGATGTACAGGACATTGATTAGGCCACTGTTGGAATATTGCGTGCAATTCTGCTCTCCTTCCTATCGAAAAAGATGTTGTGAAAGATGTTGTGAAACTTGAAAGGATTCAGAAAAGAGTTTCAAGGATGTTGCCAGGGTTGGAGGATCTGAGCTACAGGGAGAGGCTGAACAGACTAGGAGTGTTTTCCCTGGAGCGTTGGAGACTGAGGGGTGACCTTATAGAGGTTTACAAAATTGTGAGAGGCACGGATAGGATAAATAGGCAAAGTCTTTTCCCTGGGGTCGGGGAGTCCAGAACGAGAGGGCATAGGTTTAGGGTGAGAGGGAAAAGATATGAAAGAGACCTAAGGGGCAACATTTTCACGCAGAGGATGGCACGTATATGGAATGAGCTGCCAGATGACATGGTGGAGACTGGTACAATTGCAACATTTAAGAGGCATTTGGATGCGTATATGAATAAGAAGTGTTTGGAGGGATATGGGCCAGGTGCTGCCAGGTGGGACTAGATTGGGTTGGGATATCTGGTCGGCATGGACTGGTTGAACCGAAAGGTCTGTTTCCATGCTGTACATCTCTATGATTCTAAGCAATGGACAACAACTTGGTAAATAGAACATAACGTGGGTAACCGTGCACCAGCGATTTGGTTTCAGGAGGAATAAAAGGCTGTGTATTACATATATGGAGAGAGATTTCACGACATAATGAAATACTGAACACTGCAGGGTTTATTTTGACCCGTTCAGACATGGGCAGTGTTGTTTCACCTCCCTGATGGTCTGCTCCCTGATGTTCCCAGGGGCCCCATTGCTCTTAGCACACATGGGATATTTTGATGTGGTTGTTTGGCAATGAGGAGTGTTGGGGGAGGATTGTGTACTAAGGAGACGACGTTTCTTTGGGAGTCCACCTTTCCTTTCTCCTTGGAGAACCGAAAACAATGGGAATGGCTGCCTGCTTCTGAATGAATAGGCTGTGGCTGTTGCCAGATTAGTGAGTATTCACCAACATGATGTACTGTGTATGGACACACTGTAGTATTACTGGGGTGAGAGTCAGAATGTCCATTTACAAGAATGGGAACTAAAGACATTGCCAGATCAGCTGAAATGATTAGATATACACATTCTCAATACACCTGTAAGAACTAGTCCAGAGACCATACACCCAGAGGAGATATTTGTTCACCATGGAACACTGTGTAGATCAGGCAAGTGCACTGCTCAGTACAAGCCAACAATCAGTCCAGTGTGGAACACTGTGTGCAGATTAATCCATTGCACTGGTAAATACAATCCAGCAACCTGTCCAGAGTGAAACACGGCATAGATCAGATCAGAACGTTCATCTTTAAATCCGGACTAGATAATCTGTCCAGTACCGGGAGCTATGCAGGCCATAGCAGTTTATTGATCTACAAATCCGGACGGGATATTTGTCCAGGACGTAGAGTTATGCAGCCTGCAGAATGCATTGATCTGTAAACCCGGACCAGATATTCTGGCCTGCACAGATAAATCCGGACTAGATAATCTGTCCAGTACCGGGAGCTATGCAGGCCACAGCAGTTTATTGATCTACAAATCCGGACGGGATATTTGTCCAGGACGTGGAGTTATGCAGCCTGCAGAATGCATTGATCTGTAAACCAGGACCAGATATTCTGGCCTGCACAGAGAGCTATGATGTACTCACTGGTGAATAGATTGTAAACCAGGTGCATTTACCCTCCCAGCATGTAAAGCTTTGTACACCCATCCCAGTGCATTGAACTTTAAACCAGGAACAGTTGCCCTCCCAGCATGTAGAGCAGTTTACACCACCCCAGTGCATTGAACTGTAAACCAGGAGCGGTTACCCTCCCAGCATGTAGAGCTATCTACCCCACCCCAGTGCATTGATCTGTAAACCAGGAGCAGTTACCTTCCCAGCATGAAGAGCAGTTTACATCACCTCAGTGCATTGAACTGTAAACCACGAACAGTTATCCTCCCAGCAGGTAGGACTGTGTATACCACCCCAGTGAATTGAACTGTAAACCAGAGCAGTTACCCTCCAGCATGTAGAGTTGTGCGTGTGGAGGCGGAAGAGATTGGGGAGACAC
>NW_025182419.1:0-2562 GCF_004010195.1 Chiloscyllium plagiosum | reverse complement strand
AAATGTGAAGCCTCGGAACAGCATGGGAATGTGACTGAGACAAGCAGAAAAGAACAGGATGGGACAAAGTTTAACTAAAACTGTACATCAATGAATCGGTTTGTGACAGGACATTGTGGGGTAGAGGAAATTATAATGTTACTTTTTTTCGGAATGGACAAAGTATCTACAATAAGTTAATAGACTTGTGACACAGAGATAAATGAGACTTAGTCACCAGACAGACGCGATTACAAGTTGAACAAAAGGTGGAACATAAATATTCAACAGTAAACAACCTTACAGGATCTCAGGGAGAATGGAAAAGCAAGATGGGAACCCTGATACTAATGGATAAAAAAGGCATTACAGAGAAAACATTTGGTCTCGGATTATGCAGCTGACTCAGCCTGAATGTAAATTCTGGGTGCTATGTGTCAAAAACACAAACAGGACAATAGTTTTTTTATGCTGCCTTGCAGTATTTCATTGCTCATCTCGGCATTAAACAGGAATTAATGAGAAATTGTAGCAAAGGTGGTGTGATAATTTTTGGAGACTTCAATCTTTGTCTAATTTGGGACAGACACATTGGCAAGAGTGATATTATCCAAGATCCTCCTTGAATGTTTTAGTCAGTGTTTCTTTGAATGACACATTGTGCAAATGGCTAGGGATGTAACTACCTCAGATCGACTGTTGGGTGATGAAGCTGAGTGAATGAGTAACATCACATCGAGATCCTCCAAGAAATTATACCGGAATTCAAAATGATTATGACATTTTAAAGTGACCAGAATGCACCCGAGCATCAGTAACAAAGCCCATTATATGATTTTGAGACAGAACTGACCAAGATAAACAGGGGAAACAGACTGAAATGTCAGTCTGTAAATGAACAGTGGAAAGCATTTAGAGCTAGAGAGTGCTGGAGACATACAACACATAAACGGACCCTTCGGTCCAACTCGTCCACGCCGTCCGGATATCCTTTCCTAATCTCGTTCCGTCTGCCAGCACTTGGCCCATATCCCACTAAACCCTTTTTATTCATATACCAATCCAGATGCCTTTTGAATTCTTCAATTGTACCAGCCTCCAACACTTCCTCTGGCAGTACATTCCATACATAACCACACTCTGCGTGAAAATGTAGCCCCTTAGGTCCCTTTTAAATCTTTCATCTCTCTCCCTAAACCTGTACCCTCCAGCTCTGGTCTCCACCATCCCAGGGAAAAGACCTTGTCTGTTTATCCTATCCATGCCCCTCATGATTTATAAACCTCAAGAATGTCACCCCTTAGCCTTTGACGCTCCCAGGAAAACAGTTCCCATCGTTTCAGCCTCTCCCGATAGCTCAAATCCTCCAACCCGGGCAACATCCTTGTAAAACTTTTCTAAACACTTTCCAACTTCACAACATCCTTCCAATAGGAAAAAGACCAGAACTGCATGGAATATTCCAAAAGTGGCCTAACCAGTGTGCTGTACAGCTGCAACATGACCTCCAATCTCCAATAATCAATGCTCTGACCAATAAAGGAAAGAACACCAATCATCTTCTTCACTATCCGCTTAAATGTGTAACACTTACGGGGGCATGGGCGTGGACATGGATTAGACGGTGGGTGTGGTGGGGGGGCGGTATTGGAGGGGTTTGGGGACGGGCTGAGGGTGATGTCGGACGTGTTTGGGAGGTGGGGGCAGGCGGCGGGTGGAAGGTTGCATCGGACGGTTTTGGGGGTCGCTGTTGGGTGAGTTTGCGGCAGATGGGGGGCAACGTTGAGGGTCGGGTGGGGACAGAATTGGATGGGTTTGGAGTCGAGCGGGATGTGTTTTGGGGGGCTGTCAGGGTGTGGGGGCTTGCTCAAAGCTTGCTGCTGTCTAATCACCTGAACAGGGAGCAGACTGGACTGAAAACTCCGAGCCCCAGAGCAAAGGCATTGAATCGATTAACCGAATAATCAATTATCCGAACGAAATAGTGCCCGCCCATCTCGTTCAGATAATCGAGGTTCCTCTGTAAACCATCAGGACTATAGCCTGGTGTTGTGTGATTTTTACCTTCGCTGAATGGCCCCAATTTTGGCCCAGTTCCAGTTTAAGACCTAAATCTGTCAACCCATCAGATCTTTTTCCATAACTATGTTAAAACAAAGACAGTTATGGTCACTGGACGCAATGTGCTCTCCGATTGATACTTCAGTCAGTTGCCTGACCTCGGTTTCTGAGGAGAGGTTTCGTGTTGCATCCGCCTGAGTAGCATAGAGCCCTCTACGTCTTAATTTAGGAAACTTTCTGGAACACATTGGACAAATTCGGGCCTTTTACACTCTGTGTGGCCCAGGCAATACAGGGGAAGTTAAAATCTCCAACCAATCCTAACCCATTATTTTTATAGGTACCTGCAAACTCACTACACATTTTCTCTTCTCATATCCACTGGCTAGTTGAGGGTCTAGAACATGATCCCAGCAGACTGACCATCCCCTTTTTGTTTCTAACTTTTATATATATGGCCTCATTTGATGACTGCTTAACAGTATTGATTGGAAGCACTGTTGTTATGTCCTTCCTAATCAA
>NW_025182418.1:0-2561 GCF_004010195.1 Chiloscyllium plagiosum | reverse complement strand
TTATGGGAATGTGAGCATGCATATTGACTGGAGCAATCAATTTGGAAAGGGGAGCCTCAAAGAACAATGTGTCGAATATATGACGGATTATTTAATTGATTAACATGTAATGGAACCAACCTGAGAACTGGCTTTGGTATTACGAAATGAGGAAGGAGTGATAAATCATATTGTAGTACAGGATCATCTTAGAAAGAGTGACCAAAACATGCTGGATTTTCACATTCAGACTGTAAAAATGAAGACAGAGTCATATAGGAGAGGTTTAGTGTTGGACAATGATATTTATATTGGCCTGAGGAAGGGCTCGGCCTGGTGGGACATGTCAAAAATATTAAAGTGCAGGACATTTGAAGAACCGTGGCAACTACTTAGAGAGATACTCAAAACCCCTCAAATAAAGTGTAATCTTGAGTGGAAGAGGAATTGTAAAAGCAATCCATGTCTTAACACGGCAAGTCAACAATAACATGAAGGTTCTTGCCTGGTGATATTATCGCTGACTGGTAATCCAGATAAAGTTCTGGGGAACTCAGGTTCAAATGCCGCCACGGCAGATGGTGGAATTTAAATCCAATATGAATCTGCAACTAAGAGTCTATTGATGATAATGAATCCATTGCTCATTGTTGGAAACACCCATATCTTTCATGAATGTTCTTTAGGGACGGAAACCACCATCCTTACCTGGTCTGATCTATATGTGACTTCCAACCCATACAAACTTGGTTGACGCTTAATTGCCCTCTGGGCAATTTGAGACAGACAATGGCTGCTGTCTAACCAGCGACACGCTCATCCTTTAATGAATTAAAGAAAAATACTTTACTTGTCAGCAAATGGTTACTAAAAACAAAATCAAAGTGGCTACAAAGGAAAATGAGTAGAAAACATAAGAAATAATAAAGAACACTTCTCCGAGTAGACAAAAAGTAACAGAATGCTGAAAGTAAATGTTGGCCATTGAGAGGATGAAAATGGCGAGTTAATAATGGGAAACTCAGAAATGGCAGAGGTAAAACCAACCTTTCCTATTTTCACAGTGCAAGATAATTTCTTCCCAAAATTTAAAACAACTGCAAAGGTTCATGATGGAAGTATGATGACGAGGAAGAAGATATTAAATGCATTGATGGGATTTTAGGCAGGCCAGACCCTCGGGGCTGCAGTCTATCGTATTAACGGAGGTAACAGCAGAGAAAGTGGATGTGTTAGTGAGGATATTCAAAAAATCCTTGGATTCTGGAATGGTACGAAGTATTGGAAAAGTAATAATATGGTACACGTATTCAAAACAGGAGATAGGCACAAAAATCACAAACTTAAGACCAGTGACTTTAACCTCTGTAGTGGGGACGTTTCTTCAGTCAACCATAAAGTAGAAAATAACTGAATACTTGGAAAAACAAAGATTAATTCACCATGTCAGCACGGATTCAAGGTGGGCAGTTTGTGCTTGACATATCTGCTGGGGTTCTTTGAGAATGTAACCGACAAGCTGGATAATGGGGATGCAGCAAATGTACATCTATACTTCAGAAGGCATTTGACAATGTGCTGCGTAAAGTACTGATCTAGAAGGTTAGATCCGAGGGGTTAAGGGTAGAGTATTGCATTGGATGGAGGATTGGCTGACGAACAGAAAGCAGAACATCAGGATAAATGGTCTTTCTCTAGCGAACAGAAACTAGTGAGGGTTTAGTTTTCAAACCTCAATTGTTTACAATCTGCCCAAATGACCTGGAAGGAGAGACAGAGTGTAGTAACTAACTTCACAGATGTTATTCAACTAGGTTTTCAAACAGGCTGTAATGAGGAGCGAAAGAGTTTACAGGTGAATAATGATAGGCTTAGAAAATGGGGCAGATTTCTGTATCTGGCAGACGGTGTTTAATGTGGACAACTACACAGTTGAATTTCCTATCGTCACTTATAACTTATATTGGTCCATCTACAGTTCTTTGAATTTTATTCACCCTTGGTGGCTGGGGTAAGAGGGGTCGAGGGGTTTGGTTGAGGGAGATGCAGGTTGCTCTGTATGTAGGGAACATGACGTCAGTGTGGAGAAAATACCGCAGTCTGGCCTTGTTAATTATGACAGCAGGCCTGGCAACCAGATGGCCTATCCCTGTTCTTACCTCCTGATGTTTAATTGCCTGGAGTAATCCACATCGATATGTTGCAGTCAGACAGTCAGTCCGTAACTAACATGCCCATTTCGTAATAAAGGGACAAATGACCATTTAGATCAGAAGTAACGACTTGGCAATTCATTTGAGATTTAATGACTATTTGCTGCAACTGCAGGCTGGAACTGGGTGACGGGACAACAAAACACTCAGCATTGTTGCAACTTAATAGTTTAAATATTGAGTAAAAATATTACCTTATGAATTCTGTTCGAAAGTATCCACAATCTATATGTTATGGAAAATGTTTTGAATGTATTGTGGGAGAATACAAACATCGAAAAGTTCAGAAAAGGAAAATGTGAAGTGGATATAAGTCTTTAAAATGGTCTAGGCATGTCAAGGGAACGTGCAAATATTGATTTGTGGATC
>NW_025182417.1:0-2561 GCF_004010195.1 Chiloscyllium plagiosum | reverse complement strand
GTGCATTAGTCAGGGGAAATGTAGAATAATAGGGACGGGGAATGGGTTTGGTTGAGAAACTCTTCAGAGGATGGGTATGGACTTGTTAGGCCGAATGGCCTGTTTCCACATTGTAGGGATTCTAATTTTCCCAGCTGCCGACGGTTCTGAGGAAGGGTCACTGGACCTCGAATGACCCTTAGTGTATGCACGAGGAGGAAACGGGAAAGGGGAGTTGGATCCAGTTTAGATTGGGAGGTACAAAGTTAAAAATCACACAACACCAGGTTATAGTCCAACAGGTTTAATTGGAAGCACACTAGCTTTCGGAGCGACGCTCCTTCAGGTGATAGTGGAGGGCTCAATTGTAACACAGAATTTATAGCAAAAATTTACAGTGTGATGTAATTGAAATTATACATTGAAAAATTGATTGTCTGTTAACCGGCATCTCTAAATCATATACTGGGAGGGTTTAATTACACTCTGTACAGGTAGTTAGGCCTGAATAAGAAACTCTTGGTACCACGTTTACAGCAAATGGGAAAATGGCTGTGGCCCTCAGTCAGTGATAGGTCCTGGGTTATGGCCGCCATCTTTATTTGGGGCAAGGTACAGCGAGACACATGGACATGTCCTCTTCCTGGGTGGGGAAGGGGTTATTTGAAGAGTAGCATTTACACGCTAAACACATACCAAGAGAAATGCTTGCCTTCACTGTTCATCTTGCATTGACTGTGAGCTTTGTTTTATGAATTCATTTTATAGGATATTAATTGAGAATAATTGAGACAGGGATCTCAAAAGCAATTTTCTATCGTCAGCAGGGTCATCAGGATTTGAATACCATTGTCATTTAACTGTGGAAAGGAGAAAGGCGTGTCTGTGAGAAAGTATCTATTTTTTTCAAGCAAAAAGCAGAAAGATGTTCAAATTTGTCGTTTGATCACCCTTGAGTTTGTGCTCTGTTCTGGGCCCTGCAGCTGAGGAGGGAGATATTGCCCTGAGAGGGAGCACAGATTTATCCAAATTACACCTCGTCTCTTTGTAGTAACTGTCAGATTTGGTCCCAGTCTCCCACTTCATGATGTTAACCTTTAAACTCCTTATTTTCAATTCCCTGCAAACTTCTCATTAAAATTCCTTATGGACTCAAATTACAGCACCATTTCAGGTGGAATATTGCAGATTCTGACAACTGTTCATTCAGAAACTGCAGACGTCTATGTTGACTCTGGGGTTACAAAGGGCTGAACTGAAAGATGAGATGGTGTCCCTGAGCTCCCTTTGAAATGCATTGGAACAGTACAGGAGGCTGAGGGCAGTGTAGGTATGAGCAGACAATAAAAATGACAGGGCTGCACTGTGAGGGCCGCTTGGCTCAATGAGAGTGTTTTGGAGTTGGGTGTAAACAGAGGGAGGGGAGACAGGGAGAAGGTGAAGTTCAGCTTCAGTTTTAGTTCACATGGTCCCAATGGGAACAGCCAGTTTGTAAGTGAAACCTGCTGAGTTTTTTTAACAGTTTTTAAAAGTATAAAATGTCAGCTTAAGTAAAAATCAGAGCTTTAGATTATCGTGGAAATGTTTGAAGTAAAGAAAGGTTGCTAGCTCATTTAAATTCTCTTAATGAGAGTAACTAGCTGAAACTAGGGAGTCGTGTGACAGGAGCCCTCAGACCTGTGGTGTGCTCCTCTTATACAATGTGGGAAATAAGGGACACTTCTAGTCTCCCTGACGGCTGTGTGTGCAGGAAGTGTGTCCATCTGCAGCTACTGGGAAACTACTTTTCAGACCTGGAGCTGAGAGTGGAGTCACTGTTGAGAATCTGCGATACTGAGAATGTTATGGACAGCACGCTTAGTGAGTTAGTCACACTGCAGGTGAGGGTTACACAGGCGGTAAGGGAATGGGTGACCATCAGATCAAGTAAAAGGCTGAGGAAGGAAGTGCAGGGCTCCCCAGTGATTATTCCCCTTCTCAAACAGATATTGTGCACCGCCTGGGATTCTATAAGGGAGGAGAGACAGGTGGGGTGGACTCTCGGGGGAAAACAGCAACAGCCAGGTTCATGACACCACCGATAGCTCCGCTGCACAGAACTGGAGGAGGGAGAATGGCAGAGCTATAGGGACAGGGGATCCACTAGCCAGAGTCAGAGACAGGAGCATCTGTGCCCACAGACATGAATCCAATACAGTGGAATTGAACTCAGGTCCATTTATTGATAAGTGCACAGATCAAGAAAGGTCAGTGTCCCAAAAGCAACCTTCAGCACCTGATCACCCTGAAACTCTACTTTCTAGGGGCTATGCACTTGTTCTGAGCCCTTCAGAGGGATTGAAGGGGATGGGGAGAAAACAGGAACAGGGTTGTGTTGTAGATCTACAAAATAACGGGCACCCTCCCCTCTCGGTCTCCCCCCTCTGTCTCCCATCCCCCATCATGCCTCCTCCCCCACCGCAGGGAAAAGATCTTGTGTATTTACCCTATCCATGCCCCTACTGATTTTATAAACCTCCAGAAGGTCACCCATCAGCCTCTGACTCTCTAGGGAAAACAGTGTATTCATCCGCTCCCTGTAG
>NW_025182416.1:0-2561 GCF_004010195.1 Chiloscyllium plagiosum | reverse complement strand
GTGCTAAGGAAGCTCCCCTGAGGATCTCTTGAAATAATGCCCTGGAACTGAAAGAATTGATGTCCACAAACCACGCATATCTTCCGTTGTGCTATGGATGACCCCAACCATATTGTGGCTGATGCCCACTAAATTTAATTTAGTCAGCGTTCCTTGATACCATCCTGAGTCAACTCCGGCCTTAATATCAGGGTCTGCCCTTCTTAGCTCCTGTGTTCACCTCTTTTGAACTCATCAATAGCTTATTGTGTCTGTGTGGGGAGTGTTTTCTTCTCACAGAGGGGAATGAATGTCAGGAACTATCTGGATGAGAGAGTTCGGGGATCTAGATCACTGAAAGTAGTTACAGAGGAGGTAGATTGGTTTTTGCCCACTATCATTGAGTTGAAGGGTGTGAACAATTGGGAATTGAATGGAATTGTTCCCAACAGTGGATCAGCCATCATGGTACACAATGGCACAGCAGGATTGACTGGCCGAATTAACTCATCCTGTTCCTTATGTTCTCATATCCTGTATCTGGAAAGTTAATGGTTGTAATTTTCCTGAATGTTGCAGTCAGAGAGCGCAATTTATTTTCTGTATCATCTCTGAGTGATGTCTGTGGGCTGTATTCACAGTGAATCTGCGTCCACTACATCACCAACAAATGAACCACAGGTTGCAGAGCGGAAACACTCTGTAAAGAGACCAGAGGCGTCTTTCGAACCCAGCTTGTATTGCCCAATAACATTTTCTAACCCACACCATACTGTGTGTGTCAGTCTGGAGGAACTGAATGATATCCTATATTACTGTGAATCAGGTATTTGGCGCAAGTGGCCTCCATCTGCTCCTGTGCGGGGATGAATAGAACATTGGAACATTTTAGTGAGGAGCAGGAGTGGGTCATTAACCACTTTGCCACTGCTATCCCAGGCACTAAGTTCGTAGCTGATCTGGTTGTGGTCTTAGCAGCACTTTTCTGTATGCACCATTTCCATTCATTCATTTCTCTGTTCAATACAAACACCTAGACATCACATACTTCTGCGAAAGGGAATTCCCACTTTTACAGCTCTTTCAGAATTTCTCATTCGTGTTCCAACCAATGTTACAGGGTCACTGATTCCTTTTGCAGTCACACTCCTCCACTGGTTACAAGAAATTTCAAATTTAGTGATAAGGCCAATGATATAAGTGTCAGCCTGGCTCATCTTCTAGAAAAATGTGACAAACACACAAACGTGCACCTGCATGCACACATGAATACACACATTGTAAGACAAATAGCTGAACTCTTAACAAATGGAAAGATGACAGAATGTCCCAAATGTTATTCGGTCCTCTGAAGTTCTTCCGTTCACACAAGTTGCTTTAATGGGCTATCTCCCCGGAACAATTGGATTTGGTTCAATTCGCTTTACGTCAGATAATGGAAAGATGCCAAAGAATCTTTCATCAGGAAACCCCCACGATTGGTAAAGATGACGCAGGATTTTTTTCTCTTGTCAGGTGGAAGAAAATGAGGGGGGGGGGTCACTCGGCTGCTGCTTCTGAGGCAGGTAACATCTTTATCCTTCCCTGTGTTAAAATATGCAATAATACCAACTGAACACCAAAAAGGACCATGTGTGATTTCCTTGAAAATTCACTGCAATGGATGATAAGATCCTATATACAAGTGCATCATTACTGCTGTTGTACACAGTGCCTTTTCTGAGCCAAAAAAACCCAAAATCCCAGCTGCATAATTTCATGGTATGTTTACATGTGTCTGCATAATTTTAAGAAATCGGTTGATGTCTTCATTATATTTGCGTTAAAATCAATGTTATGGCAGAGTGCGAAGCCCTTCTGCTAATTTAAACCAGGCACACAGAAAAAAATCACCTCGCCTCATAGTCTGTAAAAGTGTGCTTGACAAAGAACGACCAAATCCCACTATCTATAGAAAGCAATAATAGTTTATTCTTTAACTCCAAGAAAAAAATAGAATATTAAACAACAACTTTCTGCACTGTACTCATCCTGGTCTGATCAGTTTATCTACTTCCTACTCTACAGCAATGTACTGATCCAATAAAACCACCCGATTAAGATTTACAAAAAAAAATGGATTTCAAAACCTCCAGCGAGTTATGTCAATTTTCCTGTGAATCTTCCTCTGTAGGTTTTCCCGGGTCTTTTCTTCGGTCTTCTACTGCACAGATTTCAAAGAAACAGGTACGTTTCAAAGAGCGATTCTGCAGGCAGTCTGCATTTATTAGTGCTTTTGCCGCCCTGTCTAACTGTTCAAAATGCCCGATTTTATACCACAAAACACCAGATTGTCTCGTTGGTTGTATAGCATTAAAATTCAAATTCGTTTGGATTTTGGTTTCTTGGGGCGTAAGTTAAACTGTTTGGCCTAAATCGAATTTGTTGCATATCATAGTACTCAACTCAACTGTTTCTTTCAGTCAAATGTTACTTTTTTAAAAAATATCAGCACGCCCTATGTTTGTTAAGTCCTTGCCAACTTTTACTCTCTTTAAAAGGTGCAGTATACGCCTATGCATTTTTAACAATCAACACATTTT
>NW_025182415.1:0-2561 GCF_004010195.1 Chiloscyllium plagiosum | reverse complement strand
TTGATGTAGGTTTTATGCCCGAAATGTTGATTATCCTGCTCCTCGGATGAACAGCCTGACCTGCTGTTTTTTACCAGCACCACACTCTCAACTTTAGATTCTGATGGCCGAATTTTATCTCAGGATGTCAGTCGGTCCCTTCAGGTCTAACTGTTTTAGACAACATGCCCCCGCACACTCAGATTCCAAACCATCTTGCAAAGTTTAAACTAGCCTCCAATTTCTTTGGCCCCTGACCACCTCTCCTCCAGGATCAGGACACTAATCCCATCATGATCAGACCTGCCGTCATGATTACACCCCCCCCCCCCCCCCCCCCGGGTTATCAGAATTGGAAAGGCAACTCTTTTAAGACTGAACCAGAACAATTCCAGGCTTGATTGAGAATTTGTACTTAAAAGGTGAATCCTTGCTTGTGACTGAAAACATCTGATCTCATCTCCTGTCAGAAGCTAAGCAAACTCAGGCCTGGTTAGTACTTGTTTGGGAGACCACCTGGGAATACCAGGTGCAGTAAATTATGTGTTGGCCTCAATGGGCTTTCCATGTAAATTAATCATTTGAAAAAAATGTGAGATTTACAGTGGGTTGCTTGAAACAAATTGCCACAGGTAATTTGGCAATGGGAAAGAAAATTGGTTCAGTTGAGTGGAAGAGCACTTCTGGATGTAAAATAAGAGCTGGGTTCTTTGCCCGTGATGGGCTATGCATATAAATTAATCAGTTGGAGAACAAGGCTGATTTACTTTGTAGTGGTGGTGAGAATACTGTGGGACATTGGGGAAATAAAATGGTCTGTTGTGTACAAAAGTGCTTCTGAATATAAGAAAAAAATGAAAGAGCTGAGTTATTTCAGAGAAAGGTGGGTACAGCAGGGGTTGGAGTGCACTATATCCCCTTCCAACTCCATGTTAATTTAGTTTCCTCTGACTCTCTGTGCCCTTTCCCTTTTTGTTATTGTTATACTGACCCAGATGGGTAGCGCTTAGAACATAGAACATTATAGTGCAGTACAGGCCCTTCAGCCCTTGATGTTATGCCAACCTGTGGAACCAGTCTGAAGCCCATCTATCTTACACTATTCCACTTTCATCCATGTAAACTGTTCTTTTTAATTAAAAACATGAGCATCTTAGTGGCAGTTTCATTAATGAAAAAAAAGAGTTGAGGCCTCAGGTGTGCTTGTTACAAAATGATATTATCTTTAACTCCTAGCTAGATGGCTTAGGTTAAAGTCCTGCCTTCTTTAGGAGTGTATAGGAACAACATGCATGAACAGGTTGATTAGGAAAATTCTACAAGGTGGAGGGCTTTTGGAGCATAATGCCAGTGTCCCTACTTCTGAGTCAGGAGACTCAGGTACAAGTCCCACCTGCTCTAGATGTGTATTGTAACATGCCTGAACACGTTGTCTAAAAAAATTAAAGAGCTGAGTTTGTCAGGGCATTATGATACAGTGGTAGTGGGCAGCACGGTGGCTCAGTGGTTAGCACTGCTGCCTCACAGCACCAGGGTCCCAGGTTCAATTCCACCCTCGGGTAACTGTCTATGTGGAGTTTGCACATTCTCCCCGTGTCTGTGTGGGTTTCCTCCGGGTGCTCCGGTTTCCTCCCACAGTCCAAAGATGTGCAGGTTAGGTGAATTGGTCATGCTAAATTGCCCATAGTGTTAGGTGCATTAGTCGGAGGGAAATGGGTCTGGGTGGGTACTCTTTGGAGGGTCAGTATGGACTGGTTGGCCCAAAGGGCCTGTTTTCACACGGTAGGGAATCTAATTTAATCTAATCTAATTCTTTGTCAGGAGGCTTAGGTTCATGCCCTTTCTGTTCCAGAAGGGCGTCTGCCAGTGCCTGGAAGCTTTAACAGAGAGAAAAGCACCAGGGTCGCTGTGGTGTATTATTTAGAATCATAGAATCCCTACAGTGTGGAAACAGGCCCTTCAGCCCAACAAGTCCACACCAACCCTCTAAAGAGTATCCCACCCAACTCATTCCCCTACCCTATTACTGCACATTTTACTCCTAACTAACACATCTCTGAACACTGAATTTTTAGGACTGTGGGAGGAAACCGGAGCACCGAAGGAAGCCCATGCAGACATGGGGAGAATGTGCAAACTCTTTGTTTTCTACTTTTTCTTGATTTTTCTTATTCTTACACTGCCACTGGTGGGCAGGCTTTGTAACTTGTTGTCTGTTAATGAGGTGATTGGTTAGCTTGATAGTAGGTTTTTTTCCTTTTTACATCATTGCTGTTTTGTGACGCTGTCTCTGTAAGCACTGTTAGTGACTTGTTAATTATTTTGTTTAATTTGTGGTGAGTTTATTGTTTTAAAAAATGAGTCTTTTTTTAAACAGAAGAGTCCTTACCCAATTGTGTCCTTATCCAATGAGATGCTGGCTCCAAAAGGGAAACATGGAAACTGGTGTTTGTGCTAAACTATGGATTTACAATAAAATGCTTGTAAGTCTCTGAAAGTCTTTTGTTGCCTCATTTAATATATGGATACCAGTGTTTAAAAAAAGTATCATCCAACACTCTTAAGGTGCTCAACCTCCCCCA
>NW_025182414.1:0-2561 GCF_004010195.1 Chiloscyllium plagiosum | reverse complement strand
CTACAAATAAACTTCACTTTTCATGGACTGAATATCATACATAACAAATTCCACAGCAAAAGTAGCATGATCATATTGCATGGGGCAGTTATGATTCAGTCAATGTTGCTCTAAAAAGCTCAACTTTGTATTGCACAGGAACATCAAGTGTTTCAACAACTGCTCCGACTGAATCATCTTCAACATCTGTCCCATCAACAACTACAATAACAACCTCCACGTCCACCACTCCACCAGCAGATACATCAGAACCAACAAGTACACAGACCTCCACTTTGCCAATAACAGGTGAGTCACGCCACACTGAACAACTGGTTTCAGTTCAGTCGCAGTAGGAACTAATCAGCATCAGACATGTCTCTATTACAGGTTTATATATTGATGGTTTGGGAAACATGTGAACTCCTTCAAATATTATCATTAATAGTAAGGGTCACAGGACATTTTGGGCATAATCACAGCTGGAAAAGGAACAGTGACTATCCACATTTCTGAAAAGAGATTTGGCTGAATGTCATGAAATACATATGTCAGTAGGCAAAATTGTGCAGTCACTTCAATTGCATTCCATCTTTAATGAATTGAATAGATTCAAAACCATCAACCCATGTTCTGGTTCAGTTGGTTTTGTAAATTCATGATTAAAAGTGGAGAAAGATGGCCAAGTAACATGTTTAGCATTAGTTAGTCTCAGCCCCAATAAACAGAATAGAGTATAAACGTATAGATGCATTTTATATCAAATGCACTATAGTCATCGATGTAAATGTGGGCTAAGTTCAAGAGTTAGTGCACATTAACTGTGTACATGAAGCAAGCTGGAAAATGCTGAGAGAGAACTGAAAGATTGTTTTAACCGTCCTGGGAACAGAAGAATCTAATCTGCCAGATGGACAGAATATTTTATTTTATTGCAAGACTTAATGTCACAACTGTCCGAATGTACTGGCAACAAACGCACTAATTCCCTCACAGATGGCTGTCTGAGGTTGCAAATTTGGTTCAGAAATTCACTTGCTGACATTGCATCACTCAGTTAAGTGTCAGGTTATGTTGGAAATAAAATCTAAATTTGATTTTTACTGCACAGTATATCAAGTGTTTCTACCTCTATTCCTACTGAATCATCTTCAGTACCTGTGCAATCAACAACTACAATACCAACCTCCACATTTACAAATCCTCAAACAAGTACATCAGAACCAACAGAAATGCAGACATCCAGTCAACCAATAAAAAGTGAGTCCGCCCCAAACTGAACCACACTTTCCATGTTGACAACAACAAGAACTAATAAACATGAGACTTTGGTCTGTAGGAGCAACTGTATTCTGAAAAGTCAAAAATATTTCAAACCATTCAAGCATTAACATTGAAACTGTCTGAATGTGCCAGAAATGAATGCACTAACTCTTTCACAGAGAGGCTGTCAGGCATAATAAACTTGGCTCAGAATTTAATTTGTCGATACTACATGGCATAATTCAGAATCAGTTTATGTTGGGAATCAAGACTACATTTTGATTTTTATTGCACAGGCACCTCAAGTGTTTCTACATCGACTCCTACTGAATCATCTTCAGTATCTGTACAATCAACAACTACAATACCAACCTCCACATCCACAAATCCACCAACAAGTACATCAGAACAAACCGGTATGCAGACTTACGGTAATACGATTTGTTGGCTCAGAGTCACAGCTGAACCCAATGGTTACGTCCATCATTTTAAAAAGAGATTTTATTATAAATCATGATGTATTTTGAAATGCATCTCAAAACCTTGATCTGAGTCAGTGCACTAACCGTATTGTCACAACAACTGGTCCCATCTGTAATGACTTGAATAGATTCAATGACATTAGTCCGTGTTCTGGCTAAGTTGGTTTCCTAAATTAGTGATTCCAAGTAGAGAATGATGGTCATGGAACATTTTTGGCCAATGTTAACTGCAGTCTCAATAAAGAGAACAGCAACATGATATAATGATGCATTTATCTCAAATGCATGATAATCATTGCTGGGCTAAATTGAAGTGTTAATAGGGGGCATAGTAATTCTACACATGGAGAAATGTGTTATAAACTCAAAGAGAAACACAAGATTTGTTAGTACATCACAGGAACTGACAAAACTAACCTGCTGGATGGACACAATCATTTGTTTTTTAGTTAAAATCTTACGTATGAACTCTCCAAGTGCACCAGCTACAAATGAACTTCACTTTTCACGGACTGGCTGACATACATAGCATGTTGTGCTGAAAATGAAACATGTTCACCTTGCATGGGACAGTTATGGTACAATCAATGCTGTAATTAAAAGCTCAATTGTGTTTATATTGCACAGATACATCAAGTGTTTCAACAACTGCTCCTACTGAATCATCTTCAACTTCTGTACCATCAACAACTACAATACCAACCCCCACATCCGCGACTCCACCAGCAGGTACATCAGAACCAACAAGTACGCAGACCTCCACTCCAGCAATAACAGGTGAGTCCACGCCACAATGAACAACTAGTTTCAGTTCGGTAGCACCAGGAGCTAATCAGC
>NW_025182413.1:1176-2561 GCF_004010195.1 Chiloscyllium plagiosum | reverse complement strand
TTAATTCCCATAGTTCAAGGCTTTGAGGATTATGATCCTTCCATGAATGTTTAATACAATCTAGTAATTTAAATGGAAGATTCTTACTATCCATTATGACTATTCCCCTACTCCTAGTATTAAACAACGCGAACTAAACCCGATCAAAGCCGCCCTGCTGTAACATCAAATGTTCCTTGTCATCACGGTGCATCTCCTGCAACAGAGCAACATCCATCCTCTTTTTTTTTAAGACGAGAAATTACATTTTTCCTCTTGACTGGCAGATCACTGCCCTTAAAGTCTCAGGTACACCATTTAAGCACATAATAATCCATAACACACTGCAGCAACATTTGAATTCGAGAGAGTTTCACAGCGAATTACACATCCCTGAGCATTAATGATGAAAGACTCAGCGACTCTAAAAACGATACAAACTATTACTACTACAACTAACAAGCTCGCAAAATTTTCCAAAGCTAAGCACATAAAAAAACAACGAACGAAACAAAATCCCAAGTGCCAATGACACTTTATAGGGGAATTTACCCCGCCCATTGGGGACGCTTACATATCCAAAAACTTTATCTTCTCCCCGCTACCAATATGGCATTCAGGGCAATTAATAACAAAACACAGGCTTCGACTGTCCTTCGGTCGGCATTTTGTCATCACAACTACTTTTGTAACTCCCTCCAGCTTGAGCCACACCCCAGACACAAGCAAAGAAAGAGAAAACGAGTAGTAATACTAATGAAGAAGTTAAAAGTGTTAACTCTACCCATACCCGACTGTAATTTAACACTGGTTAATACCAGAAAAATCCAACAAAATTTCTTTAAAGGAGAAACATGATTATCTAAACATCCAGCATACTTTAAAATATCCACAAAGCTTTCGCTTTTTCTGGAGAATCAGACGAGTTCATTGATCCATTCAAAGCAATACGGAGCACCGCTGGGAACCTTAAGGAATACTGAATCCAGAGTTCCCTTATTCTTCTCTTGATATCATCAAAAGACTTTCTTTCCTGAATCACCGATGCTGAAAAGTCCTGAAAGAACATAACCCTGGAGCTCTCGTGAATTAAAGCCATCGGAAACCACACTGAGCTTCCATCAGTCTTTGTTTATCCCTGTAACTATGTAACCTCACAAGGACAGGGCAAAGGCGTTGGTCTGAGTCTAACCGCCGTGCCGTAACCCAATGAACTGACTTCACCCGTCCCTCTTCAGCTTCGAAGTGAAGGAATCACACCAGCCAGATGAAAGCTGACCACCTGCCGTCTGGCCCAGCAGATCGACGATGTGAACATTCTTCATCCTGTCCCTGTTCTCGAGGTGGTCATCATATTCAGTTAAGGTATGGTCCTGTATTTCAAGGGGGAGGATCCTCTCCCGAGA
>NW_025182413.1:0-1168 GCF_004010195.1 Chiloscyllium plagiosum | reverse complement strand
CCTGTGCTGTGATGCAGACCCCAGTAAAACAGACCTTCCAGATCGCCGCCATCTGGGCTTCCCCCTTAACATTTTATTGATATTACCATTTAATTTTGAAATATATTCCTGGATGTTCTGGAGCAGTGTCATTTGGTACCACTGTCTACATTTCCCCTACAATGCACATTCCTGCCAATCCCCAATAATCCTCGACACCGTTATTATTTATAAACCTTCTGTCTGTGCCTCAAAAATATTCTCAATATCTCTGCCTCCAGTGCTCTGTGGGGAAGAGAGTTACAAAGAACCACAACACTGAGAAAACACAAATAAATCTCAAGATCTGAGTGTGAGATTATTTGTTTTCTTTGTCTCCTTATCTGAGAAAGAATATAATTACATTGGAAGCAGTTCGGAGATGTTTCACTTCACACATTCGAGGAATGAGTACCTTATATTATGAAGGATTTAACAGGTCACTCTTGGAAAGAGAAATTATCTTATTGAAACATACAAGACCTAGACGAGAGTGGATCAGATAGATACCCACTGGGTAGAGTCCAAATTTCTTGTCATTTTCACAGAATCTCTACAGTGTGGAAGCAGGACATCCCATCCATCAAGTCCACACTGACCCTCCAAACAGCATCCACCAGACCTGCCCCCCTACCCTATCCAAGTAACCCTGCATTTCCCATGACTAACCTACCTAACCTCCACATCCCTGGGCACGATGGGCAATTTAGCCTGGCCAATCCACTCTAAGCTGCGGATCTTTGGACTGTTGGAGGAAATTGGAGCATTGGGAGGAAACCCACACAGACAACTGCAGAGAGAATGCTCAAACTCCACAAATAGCGTCGCCTGAGGTTATATTGAACGCAGCTCCTTGATGATGGGAGGTAGCAGTGCTAATCAGATATCCACCATGCACATCCGTCAGTTCTATTAGTTATTTGTGGCTGACTAAAGAAATCTGCCTGACTTGT
This sequence comes from Chiloscyllium plagiosum, assembly GCF_004010195.1. Classification (NCBI taxonomy): domain Eukaryota; kingdom Metazoa; phylum Chordata; class Chondrichthyes; order Orectolobiformes; family Hemiscylliidae; genus Chiloscyllium; species Chiloscyllium plagiosum. The sequence continues at coordinate 197 of NW_025182413.1, read as the reverse complement.
TCCTGTCACTGAACCTGATGCAGTCTGAGAACTTTATGATCGGCCATATCACCAACCGGGTTACATTTAAAGTTTACTAGGAGAATAGTTCATCCACTTTACTAACACCTTCCACCCCGACTTCAAATTTTCCTGGACGGTCTCAGACACCTCCCTCCCCTTCCTAGTCCTCTCTATTTCTATCTTGGATGACCGAC
>NW_025182412.1:0-2561 GCF_004010195.1 Chiloscyllium plagiosum | reverse complement strand
ATGTGCAAACTCCACACAGACAGTTGCCTGAGGCTGGGCTCGAACCTGGGAGCCTGGTGCTGTGGGGGTGAAGTTGTGCCCACTGTGCCACCGTGCCAATGATCTGATTCCAGTTTCAGCCGTCTGACCTGAGCAGTACCAGAGTCAGTGGGTACTGGGGGGAGGGTGGGATCCACCTTCTCATTGTTGGAGATCGAGCTGGCACCGGGAAGGTAGTTGTGATAGGGTCAGTTACCTCAGCACCAGGCTATCCCTCAGAACTGTATCCTTGTCCCCAACTATCTCCAGCTGCTTCATCACGGCCCTTCCTTCCGTCGGAAGGGAAGGTGGGGAGACGTTTGGGACTGATGACACAACATTCAGCACCGTCCACGACTCCTCAGGTACTGAAATGGGCCGTGCCTGTATACAGCGAGACCTCGGCAGTGTCCAGGCTCGAGCTGACAGGTGACAGGTAGCATCAAGACCAAGTCGGTGTCTTAGGTTTCACTTGTAGAGGGATTGAGTTCCGGAACCGCAATATCATGCTGCAGCTATACAAAACCCTGGTGTGGCCACACTCGGGATATTGTGGACAGTTCTGATCCCCATATGTCAGGAAGGATGTGGAAGCTTTGGAAAAGGTGCAGAGGAGATTTACCAGGATGTTGCCTGGTCTGGAGGGAAGGTCTTATGAGGAAAGGCTGAGAGACTTGGGTCTGTTCTCATTGGCAAGAAGGCGGCTAAGGGGGATTTGATAGAGACATACAAGATGATCAGAGGATTAGATCGGGTAGACAGTGAATGTATTTTTCCTAGGATGATGATGTCAGCTTGTACAAGGGGCATAACTACAAATTGAGGGGTGATAGATTTAAGACAGATGTCAGAGGCAGGTTATTTCCGCAGAGAGTGGTAAGGGCGTGGAATGCCCTACCTGCTAATGTAGTCAACTCAGCCACATGAGGGAGATTTAATCAATCCTTAGATAAGCACATCGATGATTTGGGGATAGTGTAGGCTGAGAATAGTTCACAGGTCGCCGCAACATAGAGCGCCGAAGGGCCTGTTCTGTGCTGTGTTCTGTGTCTTAATGCCACACTATGACCATCACCAATGACAACAGATTTGCTGTTGGCATTTTCCACGCTGTTCTGCTGACTGAATCCCCCACTAACAACATCGTGGGGGTTACTATTAACCAGAAACTGAACTGAACCCAGCCTCATATCGAGTTGGGTTGAGTTGAGTGAAGCTGAATTGTATGTATTGTCCCGAGGCACAGTAAAAAAAACCTTTGTCTTGCGAGCAATACAGGCAGATGACAGAGTTAAGTTACACAGATAGTAAATAATAGGGAAACAGCAGCCAGATGGAAAGCACAGGGACAGGCGAATGTTAGGGGGTTTGTGAGGCCATTCGGTATCCTAACCACAGGAGGGGAGAAGCTGTTGTGAACCCGGCTGGTGGGTGAGTTCAGGTTTCTGTACCATCTCCCCCGATGGTAGAGGTTGTAGGTAAACATTGCCAGGAGTGGGGCGGATCTTTGAGAATGCTGGTGGCCCGTCCTTGACAGTGAGGCCTGGGAGATAGGGTCTATAGACGGGAGGTTGGCCTTTGTGAGTGTCCGGGCCGAGTCCCCCCCCCACTCTCTGTAACCGTCTCCGAGCTGGAAATGGTACAGTTACCGTACCAGGTGGTGATACGTATCAATCCTGTGGCTACGCGAGATGGTCAGAGGCTGGGACTCCCGCGGTGAGTAACCCACCTCCTGACCTCCACCCAAAAGTCTATCCACCATCTTCCACGCACAGGTCGGGAGCGTGAGGGAATATTCCCCGCTCCCCCTGGACGGGGAAGGCTCGAGCAGCATCCAGGACAAAGCTGCCCCCCTACCCTGCGTCATTGGCACCACGTCCAGCAGCACCCACCCACTGACGCTCCGATGGTACAAGGTGCACTGAAGAAACCCACTGAGGCCCCTCACCCAGCAGCTTCCCAACCCACACCCTCTCCCATCGGAGTTTCTGATGGGGCAGAAGAGGGGGTGGGTTTCAGATCAAGCTGGCCGTGTTATATCCTTGTATCCCAGCGATGAGCCACTTGGAAATAGCGAGCTCTGTTCACAGCCAGAAATCAGCTCTGGGCTTCCCTGCCAAGACTCCTCGAGGGGGGAGATATGAAGATTTTGATAATATTTGTAAAGACTCTGCGAGCAGTGGGGCGTAGCATTTGTGATGGGGAGGGACGTCACGAGAACAGGAGGGTGAGGTGGTGGGGGTGAGGGTTCCCGGGCCTAGCGAGGGGGTGCCTTTCTGACTGTGTCTCGTGTCTTTCTCCTGCACCACCCGCACACCAGACGCACGGTTCAGTGTGCTCACCTCCCAGCGATCGAGGGAAAAGGCCACACGGGAACCCTGCTCACAACGCACAGGAAAACGTCACTGAGGTAAGGTGCTGCCGAATGGCCTTTGGGGGGAAACGCAGAGTCATCCCAGTGGGCACAATGGGAGGCCATTCTCCCCCTTCACACTCTGCTGGACGTGTCAAGGATAACATTCGCCTCCTCTGGGCCAGTCACA
>NW_025182411.1:1293-2560 GCF_004010195.1 Chiloscyllium plagiosum | reverse complement strand
GTTCCCGCGTTCTAATCCTTCCACAAAAAAAAACAGTAACACATTTGCATTCCTTGCACAGATGGCCCATTTCAAAGCCAAGGAGAAAGCTGATGTGCTGGTGTCACGGTGATCCATGGATTCCTAATGTAGCCCCTCTGTCAAATTTATCCCCAAGTCCTCTCTGACAGGCCTCATTTGGAAGCTGTCTGCCGTTATTCAACGTGCGAGAATGAGCACCAGAAGTCCTGAATCATGTTTTTGCACGTTAGCGGCTCATTCCGTCAGCAACAGCAATGAATGAATTTACACTCTCAGAGGAACCTCTGGACTTGTGCTGTCATAGCGTCACTAATATTCAGCTGTGCCCCCAGATCTAAGCCATTTTCCAAGTGGGAATTCGGAAATAACAGCTAAGCTACCGAATGCCATTGCATCAATTTGATTTTCTTTAAATCATAGATGAGCAGGAAAATGTAAACCGGAAGGGGGAAGGGAGGGGGGAAGCGGGATAACAAAGTGAGGTAGTTGCAGCTCTGGTGAAACTCTTTCTTTGTGATTCACTCAGCAACCAGAGATCTGAAGGTGACTCAGGCGTGAGAGCTCTTCACATCGAGAACAAAAAGCACTCAAGTGCAGTTAGCACCTCTTTGACATCTTGTGGGTTGGGGGTGGGGGTGGGGTAATCTCCTTTTGATTTCGGTAAATACGTTCAGAAACTGCCTTTTGCATTGACGTGAACAGAAACTGCATCTATAATAAGCATAAAATTTGTGAAAATTACTGAGTCGCTTCCTATCGAATCCCACACAGGTTTCCAACTCCGTTGGCAGCCATGTCGCGCATGTCCAGGTGGAGACATCTCTGCAGCAAGTTGCATGGTTAATGTAACAGACACGAAAAGTGCCAACTCGTACTGGCACCGAGGTATGAGCATGCTGACATTGTGATCTGTCTTCTCGGATTGTACTGCTACCACGGCTTTTCAGAGAACATTCTTTGTGACGCTAATTCTGCAAAACAGACACAGTGACTGAAACTATGCTGCATGGTATGTTGTGGAATACGGCCTGCTCAGCTTTGTGCATTTTCCCTGTCGTACGGTGTGTTTCATGTTCCGTGTAAACGTGAAAGTTGATCTGTTTCGACCAATGGGCGAAATCATTTACTAAAGCAAGAATCGACATTCCAGTAATGCCATGGTTATTTTATCGAATCATGACGGAACATACATTCTCACACACGCGTATACATTTGTCGCTGAAAAGAGTCTCAGAAGATAGATTCA
>NW_025182411.1:0-489 GCF_004010195.1 Chiloscyllium plagiosum | reverse complement strand
CAATTTCACTGTCCAGCTTCCACCCCCCGGTTCCAGCATCAACATATCCTCCACTCATGTACTCACATCTGGAGCTCAACTCCCCACTAACTATGACTGGCAGATACTTTGTCAGACCACAGGGTGTTGCAGCAGACGTGCAACTCAGCGCAGTGCAGGCTGCACTGGCCTGCAAAGACCCTTTATAATTAAGAATACACAGCACCCCAAAGATCCCACAACCATGATAGGGCGTGTCGCACAACCAACAATACATTTCACACCGTTTGGGCAAGACACAGACCCCTTCGTAGAGCTTGCACTGATTGGGAATGGTGAGTTGTGTGTGCACTGTGATCCCGCATTCCTACAAGCTACTTTTACAAAACAAGGCACAGACGCTGCCTCTTCCTCCGAGAGACAACTCTAATTAGGTGATCTCACATAATCACTGTGGGCACAGCAATAGAACTATGTAGGCCAGCTATTGGCCTCCCAAACACATACAGT
>NW_025182410.1:0-2560 GCF_004010195.1 Chiloscyllium plagiosum | reverse complement strand
CATCAACCACCACTCGCTGCCTTCTTCCAGAAAACCAGTTTATAATCCAAACTGCTAAATCGCCCTCAATCCCATGCCTCTGCATTTTCTCTAACAGCCTACCACGTGGCACCTTATCAAAGGCTTTACTGAAGTCCATGTATATCAAGTCAACTGCCATCTATATGCTTGGTCACCTTCTCAAAAAACTCAATGAGGTTTGTGAGACACGACCTGCCCTTGATGAAACCATGTTGACTGTGAAATCAAATTGTTGCTTGCTAGATGAGCCGCCACTCACCCAGACCCGTTCCCCTACACCTAACACTATGGGCAATTTAGCATGGCGAATTCACCTAACCTGCACATTTTTGGACTGTGGGAGGAAACCGGAGCACCCGGAGGATATCCACGCAGACATGGGGAGAATGTGCAAACTCCACACAAAGTTGCCTGAGGCGGGAATTGAACCCGGTTCTCTGGTGCACTGCTAACCACTGTGCCACCGTACCGTGGTGTGTTAGGTTTCATTCGTAGTGGGATTGGGTTCTGGAGCCGCAATATCATGCTGCAACTATACAAAACATTAGTGCGGCCACGCTTGGAATATTGTGTACAGTTCTGGTCGCCATATTTCAGGAAGGAAGTGGGAGCATTGGAAAAGGTGCGGAGGAGATTGCCTGGTCTGGAGGGAAGGTCTTACGAAGAAAGGCTGAGAGACTTGGGTCTGTTCTCCTTGGAAAGAAGACGGCTAAGAGAGGATTTGATAGAGATATACAAGATGGTCAGGGGATTAGATAGGGTAGGCAGTGGAAGTCTTTTTCCGAGGATGATGACGTCAGCTTGTAGGAGGGGGCATAACTACAAATTGAGGGGTGATAGATTTAAGGCAGATGTCAGAGGTAGGTTCTTTATGCAGAGAGTGTGTAGTTTCTGTCTGGAGTGTGAAGAAAGCTTAGTCGTTCCCCCTGCATTGTGGTGTGAATTGGAATTCCAGGCTGAACTATGATTTCTGGCAGCCCAGGCAGACAGGGAGGAGCAGAGGTTGCTTATGTATTTTTCCCAGAGCTCAGCCCAGCTCTCCCTTTTACTTTTAAAAGTTTGGAAACGTTCAGGGTTTTGTATAGTATTTTAAGTGATGTTTTTTTTTTTTAATCCAACACATCTCCTCTTTAATACTCTACGCTCTAGAGTATCACCCTGGGTGAGGAAAAATCGGCCAGACCCTAAAGCCAACTCCCCAAATCACCAGACGCCAGCACAAGGACATCTCGTGCCTGGAGAGACTGTGCATTGTCCCCTGAAAGGGAAAATAACAAGGCAGGATTAGGGAAAATCGAAACATAGAGGTATACAATACACAGCATGCAGGCACAATGCTAGATTCAAACAGTCCCGACCCCTCCGATATAGACACTGTACACCCATCTACCTGCTGCTAGAACATGCCTGCTCTCAGTGCATCGGTTACTGTTCGAACCTCCACGTGTTGACACACTGGGCCTCTACCCGGCGCCACAGACGACCGAGCGATCCTGACTGTCCGTTCATCCGCTCCTGCCTCACCCCTCTGCTCTTCCCTGTCTGCCTGGGCTGAAACCGGTCTTATTAGGCAAACCAACGTCTGACCTGGGACAGAGCCAGGCTGAGCTTCCAGACCTTTCCTGCAGGCTACATTGTGTGCTTCCTGAATATCCCTTAGCATCTTCTACTGCACTTTAATTTGTTTCCCGAAATGGCTGATCTCCACCTCCTATGGCATGTTCAATGCTCTTGGCTTCTGTGACCTGACACTGTAGTTATTCTAGCTGGTTTCTGTACCTTTCCCCTGTCTCCCACCTCTTTTGTCTGTCTTGCTGCAGGTTTGTGTAAAGCATTTCTCCCGCATTGGTCTCCTGCTGGAGCCCTCCTCTGACTCCCTTTACTGTGCATTAAGTTCCTTGGCTTTCTTATCCAGTATCCACCCCTGTCCCTGAAGGCAGAAGAGTCAGATTATGCTCCTTCTATTTGCTGTCAGTGTATTCGCTTGTCAAGAGAAAGAAGAATGAGACTGAAGGTTCGGTTAGGGCATTTGACAGTAACAAGTTCGCCAGGAAAAACCTAAAGGGAAAGCTAAGAAGAGCCAGGAGGGGACATGTCTTTGGCAGATAGGTTCAAGCTTTTTATAGGTATATCAGGAACAAAAGATTGTTACAGAAAGGTTAGAGCCAATCAGGGATAGCAGTGGGAAGTTGTGCATGGTGTCTGACGAGATAGAGGAAGCACTAAATGAAGACTTTTCGTCAGTATTCACACTGGAAAGAGACAAGTTGTTGAGGTGAATACTGAGATGCAGGCTAATAGACTAGGCGGGATTGAGGTTTACAAGGAGAAGGAGTTAGCAGTTGTGCATTGTGTTCAAATAGCATGTCCCCTGGGTCGAATTAGATTTATCCGAGGATTCTCTGGGAAGCCAGGGAGGAGATTGCCGAGCCTTTGGCTTTGATCTCCATGGTATCATTGCCTACAGGAACAGTGCCAGAAAACTGGAGGATAGCAAATCTGTCCACTTGTTCAATTAAGTAAGTAAAGACAACCCTGG
>NW_025182409.1:0-2560 GCF_004010195.1 Chiloscyllium plagiosum | reverse complement strand
GACTCCCCATGCTGCTCCGGGACTGACTCCCCATGCTGCTCCGGGACTGACTCCCCACGCACTGCTCCAGGGTTGACTCCCCACGAACTGCTCCTGGACTGACACCCCACACACTGATCTGGGACTGATTCCCCACGCATTGCTCCCGGACTGACTCCCCACGCTGCTCCAGGACTGACCCCCCACGCACTGCTCCGGGGCTGACTCCCCACGCACAGATCCGGGACAGACTCCCCACGCAATGCTCCGGGGATGACTCCCCACGAACTGCTCCTGGACTTGACACCCCACACACTGGTCCGGGACTGACGGCCCACGCACTGCTCTGGAACTGATTCCACGCGCACTGCTCCGGGACTGACTCCACAAGCACTGCTCCGGGACTGACTCCCCATGCTGCTCTGGGGCGGACTCCCCATGCAATGCTCCGGGACTGACTCCCCACGCACTGCTCCAGGACTGACTCCCCCTGCTGCTCTGGGGCGGACTCCCCATGCAATGCTCCGGGACTGACTCCCCACGCATTGCTCCGGGACTGACTCCCCACGCACTGCCCTGGGATTGACTCCCCACGCACTGCTCCGGGACTGACTCCCCACGCACTGCTCTGGGACTGTCTCCCCACGCACTGCTCCGGGGCTGACACCCCACGCACAGCTCCGGGACTGACTCCTCACACACTGCTCCGGGACTGACTCCCCCTGCTGCTCCGGGACTGACTCCCCACGCACTGCTCCAGGGTTGACTCCCCACGAACTGCTCCTGGACTGACTCCCCACGCACTGCTCCCGGACTGACTCCCCACGCTGCTCCAGGACTGACCCCCACACGCACTGCTCTGGGGCTGGCTCCCACGCACTGCTCTGGGTTTGACTCCCCGCGCACTGCTCTGGGACTGTCTCCCCACGTTGCTCCGGGACTGACTCCCACGCAATGCTCCAGGACTGACTCCCCCTGCTGCTCCGGGACAGACTCCCCATGCACTTCTCTGGGAATGTCTCCTCGCACACAGCTCTGGGACGCACTCTCCACACACTGCTCTTGGACTGACTCCCCGTGCTGCTCTGGGACTGACTCCCCGTGATGCTCAGGGACTTACTCCCAGTGCTGCTCAGGGACTGACTCCCCATGCACTGCTCCAGGACTGACTTCACATGCACTGTTCCTGGACAGACTCTACACGCATTGCTCCTGGACTGACTTCCCACACACTGTTCCTGGACTGACTCCCCATGCGCTGCTCCAGGACTGACTCCACACGCACTGCTCCGGGACTGAATCCACACGCACTGCTCCGGGACTGACTCCCCACACACTGCTCCGGGACTGACTCCCCATGCACTGCTCCGGGATTGTCTCCCCACGCACTGCTCCGGGACTGACTCCCCATGCGCTGCTCCAGGACTGACTCCCCACTCACTGCACCGGGACTGACTCCACACGCACTGCTCCGGGACTGACTCCCCACGCTGCTCCAGGACTGACCCCCACACGCACTGCTCTGGGGCTGACTCCCACGCACTGCTCTGGGATTGACACCCCACGCACTGCTCTGGGACTGACTCCCCACGCATTGCTCTGGGATTGACACCCCACGCACTGCTCTGGGACTGACTCCCAACACACTGTCCCGGGACTGACTCCCCATGCTCTGCTCCGGGACAGACTCCCCACGCAATGCTCCGGGGATGACACTCCACGAACTGCTCCTGGACTGACACCCCACACACTGCTCTGGGACTGACTCCACAAGCACTGCTCCAGGACTGACTCCCCATGCAATGCTCCGGGACGGACTCCCCACGCACTGCTCCGGGACTGACTCCCCCTGCTGCTCTGGGGCGGACTCCCCACGCAATGCTCCGGGACTGACTCCCCAGGCACTGCCCAGGGGTTGACTCCTCACGCACTGCTCCGGGACTGACTCCCCACGCACTGCCCTGGGATTGACTCCCCACGCACTACTCCGGGACTGACTCCCCATGCACTGCTCTGGGACTGACTCCCCATGCTGCTCCAGGACAGACTCCCCATGCACTGCTCCGGGACTGACACCTCACGCACTGCCCCGGGACTGACTCCCCACGCACTGCTCTGGGACTGACTCCCCATGCTGCTCCAGGACAGACTCCCCACGCACTGCTCTGCGACTGACTCCTCACGCACTGCTCCGGGACTGACTCCTCATGCACTGCCCTGGGACTGACTCCCCACGCACTGCTCTGCGATTGACTCCCCACGCACTGCTCCGGGACTGACTCCCTGTGCTGCTCCAGGACTGACTCCCCCTGATGCTCTGGGACTGACTCTTCATGCACTGCTCCAGGATGGAATTCCCATGCACTGCCCTTGGACGAAGTCCCCCCTGCTGCTCCGGGACTGACTCCCCAAGCACTGCTCCGGGACTGACTACCCACGCTCTTCTCTGGGACTGACACCCCTGTTGAACCGGGACAGGCTCCTCACGCACTGGTCCGGGATTAACTCCCCACGCTCTGCTCCGGGGCTGACACCCCACGCACTGCTCCGGGACCGACTCCTCACACACTGCTCCGGGACT
>NW_025182408.1:0-2560 GCF_004010195.1 Chiloscyllium plagiosum | reverse complement strand
AAATTCTTCTTCCCCGGCAACATCCTGCTGAATCTTTTCTGAACCGTCTCCAGATTAATACTATTGTCCCTATAAGAGGACAAGAACTGCACACGCTACTCCAGAAAACGTCTTACGAATGTTCTGCACAAACTAGAATAATGCTCCAACTTCTGTGCTCTCAGCTCTGAGCAATGAAAACAACTACGCTAAACATCTTCTTTCCCACCATGTCTACATGTGACGCTAACTTCAAAGAAATTCTAAGTTGAACCCCGAGGTGTTTCTGTTCTACAACCCTACCACGGCCCGGCTTCTTATTGTATACGTTGTCCCATTGTTTGTTTTCGAAAAATGCAATATCTTGCATTTATTCAAACTGATCCGCATCTGCCATTCGTGAGCGCAGCGAGTGTTATTAAAAAATCCCTTCCCTGCCCCCTTTAATTTGAAAGGGACCTATAAACCTGGCCTTGATTTTCGCAGATATTCTGAGGTTAGCTTGTCTTATTCGGCCAGGTTAAGGAGGAAGTGAATTTCAGACTCAAGCAGTGGAGAGGAGAGTTTGGAAAGTAAACAAAAACCTTGTTTCATTTCATGGTTTTAGGAAGCGGGCTGTTGCACGTTACAGGCAGAAAATAGGGACAGTGCATCCACTCAAAAGTTTTCTTCCTCTCTGATGTTCAGTAAATATATCTATTCGAGAAACCTCGGAGAGTGTATCTGCTGGATTTATTTCCATAATATTTTAGACTACAGGTAATTTCATTTAAAGCTGGAAATCTTAGCCAAGCAATGAAAGGTATAAGAAAAATGAACTCAACGTCCTTCAGTTGAGGCGGATTCTTTGTATCTGTTAACAATGTGGAATTATTTTAACTGTATAATTTACTAAAGTTGAACAGATGTTAATGAGACGATGTCGGGTTTAACGTTGAAATTAAAAATCTGGGTACAGTTTAGCTCTTGTGTATTGAACAGCGCCCCTGCCTTTGAACCAGCGCTCTAGATTTGATTCCAATTCCAGAATTTAATCCCAGTTGGCAGTGTCGCTAATTCTGCATTAGAGATTTGGATTCAAACCCTGCCTGTCCTTGAGGTGTGTCAAATTATGTCAGAAGAGTTTGATGAACAAACACAAATGAGAAGAATGTTGCAGCTTTCAGGGTTATTGAAAAGTATTGATAGTATCCGTAACCCAGAGCCAAAGCGATAGATTCAAATCTTCCAAAGGTGTTTCATAATAATTCTGAACATGTTGATTAAGACGTTTTAAGAATTGCGACGTTATGAAGAAGGACGTTATGAATGTCAGAATTTAGGCCCGGGATGACTGAAAGAATAGCTATTGCGATGCCAAAAATTTACAGTGAGAGGGGTAAGATTTAAAAGAGACCTAAGGAGCAACGTTTTCACGTTGAGGGTGTTGCGTTCATGGAATCATCCGGTTCGTACAACTTCAGCATTTAAAGGCATCGGGATGAATGCATTAATAGGAAGGATTCACAGGTATAAGAGCCAAATATTTGCAAACGAAACTGAATTACTTTCGAATACCTATTTGGCACGGACGAGTAGAAACAAAGGGCCTGCTTCCATGTTGTAAACTCAATGATTTATTGTTTCAATTGATAAAGATCGCTTTGTAATCTTCTAAAAAAACCTCTTCACTGTTAATGATTCAAGTAATCTTGATGTCATCCTCAAATTTCCCAACCATGCCTTCTGTAAATCTTATCTAAATATTCATATAAATGACAACTAAAATTGGACCCAACGCCAATTTATCTGGACAATCTTTGGCCACAAGTCTCCAGTCTAACAGACAACTGTCCTCGACTATCCTCTGTCTCCTGCCATTAAGTTAAAAAAGAGAGAGAGAGAGAAAGCGAGAGAGAGACAGACAGACAGACAGACATAGAGAGACACAAACACATTGGTGACTAAGACATGGATAGATATTGATTAAGAGGCAGTCAAGGGTTACAGTGAGAAGCCAGTGGAATTGTGTTGAGAAGCATCAGCCATGATCGAACAACAGAGCAGACTTGATATTCCTAATAGCTTCATTGACTGCAGTTTCTTGTGCTCTATGCACTTAAGGTATTGGGAATGTCTTCCGGAGAGTGCAGTGGAGGCTGACTTTTTATATTATTATTATGTCCCCACACTGCTTCCATTCAACAGTAGCCTTTGTTTTTCGCAGCACCCATGTGTGCTTATACGTTTGAGACACAGTGAGAACACCAGATAACTAAACCAGATATTAATACTTCACCACCAGAAAACACACCCATGTGGCCAAGGAACGAGTAAATGGTAAAGCCCCTTAGGACAAAGTCTCTGTGAAAGAAAAAGTGAAAGAAGGGGAGGGATTGTGTCACAAAATAACTCCACCGTAGACAACAGCCCATCTGTGGTTTTGAAATTAAGTTGATTTAATTTTCTTAAGTGTCAGTTTGGAAGACACTTAAGGGAAAGATAGGCTTCGAGTTGTGAATATTTGTTATTTAATGTTCACTTTTAGAGTTAAAGAATAAATGAATACCGTTTTCTTCAAATAGTGGAATTTGTCTGTTCT
>NW_025182407.1:0-2560 GCF_004010195.1 Chiloscyllium plagiosum | reverse complement strand
GCAGAATGGTGTGGTCATCAGTACATGTGCAGAAGGGTGTAGACATCAGCACATGTCCAGACGGTGTGGACATGAGCCTATTTGCAGAACAGTGTGGACATCAGCACATGTGGAGAACGGTGTGGACATCAGAGCATGTGCAGAACGGTGTGGACATCAGCACATGTGCAGAATGGTGCAGAGATGAGCACATGTGCAGGTTGGTGTGGACATCAGCACATGTGCAGAATGGTGTTGACATCAGCACATGTGCAGAACGCATGGACATGAGCATATGTGCAGAATGGTTTGGACGTCAACATATGTGCATAAAGGTGTGGACATCAGCTCATGTGCAGAATGGTGTAGACATCAGCACATGTGCAGTACAGTGTGGACATCAGCACATGTGCAGAATGGTGTGGACATCAGCACATGTGCAGAACGGTGTGGACATCAGAGCATGTGCAGAACGGTGTGGACATCAGCACATGTGCAGAATGGTGCAGAGATGAGCACATGTGCAGGTTGGTGTGGACATCAGCACATGTGCAGAATGGTGTTGACATCAGCACATGTGCAGAACGCATGGACATGAGCATATGTGCAGGATGGTTTGGGCGTCAACATATGTGCATAAAGGTGTGGACATCAGCTCATGTGCAGAATGGTGTAGACATCAGCACATGTGCAGAATGGTGTGGACATCAGCACATGTGCAGAATGGCGTGGACATCAGCACACGTGCATAATGGTGTGGACATCAGCACATGTGCAGAATGGTGTTGACATCAGCACATGTGCAGAACGCATGGACATGAGCATATGTGCAGAATGGTTTGGACGTCAACATATGTGCCTAACGGTGTGGACATCAGTTCATGTGCAGAATGGCGTGGACATCAGCACATGTGCAGAATGGTGTGGACATCAGCACATGTGCAGAATGGTGTGGACATCAGCACATGTTCAGAATGGTGTAGACATCAGCACATGTGCAGAATGGTGTGGACATCAGCACATGTGCAGAATGGTGCCGAGATGAGCACATGTGCAGAATGGTGTGGACATCAGCACATGTGCAGAACGGTGTGGACATCAGCACATGTGCAGAACGCATGGACATGAGCACATGTGCAGAATGGTGCAGAGTTGAGCACATGTGCAGAACGGTGTGGACATCAGCACATGTGCAGAATGGTGAGGACATGAGCACATGTGGAGAAAGGTGCAGACATCAGCACATGTGCAGAGCGGTGTGGACATCAACTCATGTGCAGAACGGTGTGGACATCAGCACATGTGCAGAACGGTGTGGACATCAGCACACGTGCAGAACGGTGTGGACATCAGCACATGTGCAGAAAGGTGTATACATCAGGACGTGTGCAAAACCGTGTGGACATCAGCGCATGTGCAGAACGGTGGAGATATCAGCACATGGGCAGAACGGTGTTGACATCAGCACATGTGCAAAACGGCGTGGACATCACTACATGTGCAGAATGTGTGGACATGAGCATATGTACAGAATGCTGTGGTCATCAGCACATGTGCAGAACGGTGTGGACATCAGCACCTGTGCAGAATGGTGTGGACATCAGCACACGTGCTGTAAGATTTGGACATCAGCACATGTGCAGAACGGTGTGGACTTCAGCACACGTGCTGTAAGATTTGGACATCAGCACATGTGCAGAATGGTGTGGACATCAGCACATCTGCAGAACAGTGTGGACATCAGCACATGTGCAGAATGGTGGAGACATCAGCACGTGTGCAGAACCGTGTGGACATCAGCACTTTTGCAGAATGGTGTGGACATCAGCACATTTCCAGAAACGTGTGGACATCAGCACATGTGCAGAACCGTGTGGACATCAGCACATTTGCAGAACGGTGTGGACATCAGCACGTGTGCAGAATGAAGTGCACGAACTGATCCCTACTTCGATCATGCTATTGTGGTCGGAGGTAAGCATTCTCCAATACATCGTTCCCTAGTTCTCCAGCGACGTTATAGCCAAATCACAATGCCAAAACACATGTTATCCCTGAACTATATTTATCTAATATTGGGTATGGAGTACATCAGTCGCAATGAACTCTACCGTACACATAATTTGCTATCGTTTAAGAGTGAATTCACCTACTTGGTATCTGCGTGCACTTTGGTGGAGCACAGGTTGGCCAACACTGCTTTTAAAATGCATCAAAATTAATTGACATCTAAATATTAATTTTGCTTAAGCCTTGAGTGCTGGCACGTTACTCTGTGCTAAGACTCATTGCCTTTGAATAATATTAGGAAAATATATGACAAAAAATCCAATTAAAAAAGGATGCTTCAGACAGTTTGGCCGCAATAACTCCAATGTAAGAAACTACACGAGTTGTGAACTCAGCCTACTCCATCACACAAGCCAACCTTCTATCCATTGACTCAATCTTCCCTCCTCACTGCCTCAGCCAACAATCCTCAAAGACCCCTCCCCCCTTAGTTGTAATTTCTTCCAACCTCTTCCGTCGGCAGAAAATCTTAAAACTAAATGCACGTACTGACGAAAGAACAGTTTCTTCT
>NW_025182406.1:0-2560 GCF_004010195.1 Chiloscyllium plagiosum | reverse complement strand
CGAACAACAATCCTTTACCACTAACCTCTGTTTAATTAAGTCGATTTTGTATCCAGTTGGCTAGCTATCCCTGAATCCCATGTGATCTAACCTTGTTAACCATGTGGAACCCTGTCGAAGGCCTTGCTAAAGTCCATTTAGACAACATCTACCGCTCTGCCTTCATCTATCTTCTTGGTCACTTCTTCAAACAACTCAGTTGAATTTGTGAGACATGACTTCTCATGCACAAAGCCATGCTGACTATCCCTAAATCAGTCCTTGCCCTTCCAAGTGCATGGAGATGCTACCCCCTCAGAATGCCCACCAACAACTTACCCACTACTGACATTACACTCGCTGGTGTGTAGTTTCCTGTCCTTTTCTTGCAGTCTCCTTTCAATAACAGTAGCCACCCTCCACTCTTCCGGCATCTCACTGGTGTTTGTTGATGATACAAGTATTTATGGATGTAGGTTTGCTCGCTGAGCTGGAATGTTCATTTTTCGACGTTTCGCCAACATGGTAGGTAACATCTTCAGTGAACCTCTGGACAAAGCACTGCTGATGATTTCTGCTTATACGTTTGGGTTTCTTTGGGTTGGTGATGTAATTTCCTGAGGTGATATCATTTCCTATGGTGATGTCATTTCCTGTTCTTTTTCTCAGGGGGTGGTAAATGGGGTCTAACTCGATATGTTTGTTGATAGAGTTCCAGTTGGAATGCCACACTTCTAGGAATTCTCGTGGGTGTCGCTGTTTGGCTTGTCCTAGGATGGATGTGTTGTCCCAGTCGAAGTGGTGTCCTTCCTTATCCGTATGTAAGGATACCAGTGAGAGAGGGTCATGTTGTTGTGTGGCTAGTTGGTGTTCATGTATCCTGGTGGCTAGTTTTCTGCCTCTTTGTCCAATGTCGTGTTTGTTACAGTTCTTGCACGGTATTTTGTAGGTGTTAGAACCTCAAACTGAGCTACAAATCTTCTCAAAACTTGCTAGCAAGTATTTATGCTCAGGACCCCGCAATTTCTTCCCAAGATCTCCAGAACATCCTGAGATACGTTGGATCAGGTCCTCCTGATTTATCTATCTCCATGCATTTTAAGACCTCCAGCACCTCTACAAACAATTTTTTTTACAAGACATCGCTATTTATTTTCCAGCATTCCCTCGCTTCCACGTCTTTCTCCACAGTTAATGCTGACAAGAAATATTCATTTAAGATCTCACCTCTCTCCTGTGGTTTCCATACATGGAAAAACTTGTTCCTTGTTCAAGGACCCAACCCCTCTCTAGTTCATCTTTCGCCCTTAAATATATTTGAAAAGTCTCTTTGGATTCTCCTCTACTTTATCTGCCAACGCTATCTCATGTCCCCTTTCTGCCCTCCTGACTTCCCTCTTGAGTGTACTTTTACACCCCCTATGCTCCTCAAGAGATTCACCTGACCTGAGCTGCCTATAATTTGACATGTCAGGCAGCATCCGAGGAGCAGGAAAATCGACACACTTTCCTGATGAAGGGCTTTTGCCCGAAACGTCGATTTTCCTGCTCCTTTTCCAGCACCATTCTAATCTTGACTCTAATCTCCAGCATCTTCAGTACCCACTTCTGTCTAGTAAACTTGACATGTACCCTCTCCCTTTTCTTGACCAGAGCCTCAATATCTCTAGTCATCCAGTCTTCCCAAGGAACACCTGGCCCTGAACTCTCATCTCACGTTTGAACGTTTCCCACTTGCCAAACATCCCTTTGCCTGTGAATAACCTCCTCACTGGTCCCAGCCTTATTTCCAAGGAAGAGGTCAAGTTTTCCCCCTTCTCTCGTAGAGCTATCTCCATATTGATTGAACAAGGAAATCTGCGTTTAACCAAGAGAGATTGATGCTCTGTGGCCAAGCAAGGGAAATTGATGCTCTGTGTTGAGATGAAGGAGTTCAATACTCTGTCCCTGAATAAGATACAATGACACTGTGTGTCTAGATTAGAGAGTTCATTATTCTGAGTCTAAGCGAGGGAGATCGATACTCTATGTCGAGATTAGAGTTCAATGCTTTGTGTCTGGGTGAGGGAGAACAATCCTCTGTGTCTAAGCCAAGGAGATTGATAATTGCTGTCTAAAAGTGTGACTTGGAGGTGCTGGTGTTGGATTGGGGTGGACAAAGTTAAAAAGCACACAACACCAGGTTATAGTCCAACAGGTCTATTTGGAAGCACTAGCTTTCTGAGCGCTGTTCCTTCACAACCACCTGATGAATGAGCAACGCTCTGAAAGCCAGTGTTTCCAAATAAACCTGTTGGACTGTAACCTGGTGTTGTGTGATTTTTAACTCTTGAAAATGTGAGATTGACTCTCTGTGCGTCCAGTGTCACAACCAAACTCTGGTAAAGGGTCCCTCAAGTTATAACTGCTCTTGGTGGGATACCACAAATCGTCAGCCTCCCGCGTTTGGGGAGGGGTGGGGGGAGCTGGGGGGGATGGAAGAATGATCTATTACATAATAATCTGTTCAAGCAATAACACTTGAAAAGTGTAATAAATGTGGCTAACATTCTGGAATCCTCATTGTCATGACGTCAGGAAG
>NW_025182405.1:1485-2560 GCF_004010195.1 Chiloscyllium plagiosum | reverse complement strand
CTATGACTATATGGCCCAGTCTTCACTGTTTCCGGGGGATGAGAATACCACGGACAGTTCAACGCTAAGGAGATCAGAACATCCTTATCTCAATCTTAAATAGTAGAACCTCGAAATTTAAAAGTGTATGAACCTAACAGCCAGTCAGCTCCCCATTTTAAAACTGAGGGCACAACCAATAGGAAAGACATAGTCCATTCAGCCCCTCAAACCTATCCCATATTCCTACTGACTCTGTTCAGTAAAGTATTTATCAAATTCAGCCTCCTCTCTTCTCTTGGGTAGATATTTCTGATAGCGTAAACCATACAGCGTATGAAATTGGTGCAGAACTAGACTGTCTGGTCCATCAAGTATGATCTGCTTTCAATCATGGCTGAAAGGTTTCTCAAAAACATTATCCTACCTTCTCACTGTAACCTTGATCCCCTTATAAATTAAAACGTATCCATCTCTGTCTTAAAGACAGAACTGTATCTCTGTCTCTATGTCTGTATGCGTGTGAGTGTTTCAGCTTGTTGGCAAGAGGCAGAGGGTGGTGGAGGATGCTTGTCTTTCGCACAGGAGGCTCATGACGAGCGGCGTTCCACAGGGATTGGTGCTGGATCCACTTTTGGTTGTCATTTATATTAGTGACTTAGATGAGAATTATACAATGTATGTCGAGCAAGTCTACAGATGACACCAAGTTTAGTTATATTGTGGAAAGTGAAGAAGGTTACATAACATTACAAAGAGATAATTTTGTAGTAGGATCAATGAATCATAGAAATGTACAGCACAGAAAAGGACTCTTCAATCAAACTCATTCTTGCCAAACAGACGTCGTAAATTAACTTAGTTTCATTTTCCAGCATTTGTACCATATCCCTCTAAACCATTCCAATTCATGACCCCATCTAGATGCGTTTTAAATGTTGTAATTGTACCATCCTCCACCACTTTTTCCGGCAGCTCACTGCATACACTAAGCACCTTCTGTATGAAAATGGTCCCCTTAGGCCCCATTTAAATCTTGTCCATCTCACCTTAATTCTATGTCCACTAGTTTGGACTTCCCCTACACTGGGGTAAA
>NW_025182405.1:0-1101 GCF_004010195.1 Chiloscyllium plagiosum | reverse complement strand
CCTTTCTTCCCCAGTATTTTCACTCACTGGGCTGAGGAGTGGCAAATGGAGTTTAATTTCAATAAATCAATATATCACAAATTGGTGAAACAAACAAGGAGAGAACATACACAATTAAATGTTGAGCAATTGGTAGCGTTGTAGAACAGACAGATCTAGGGGTTCTGATATATTTCTTTGAAGTGTGCATCATGTGTCGGAAGGATGGTCATGATGGCTTTTGGCTTGCTGACCTTCATTGCTCAGACCTTCGAGTACAGGAGCTGGTACATTATCTTTAGGTTGTGCTGAACACATGTGAGGTCTCTCCTGAACTACTGTGTGCAGTGCTGGTCAACCAGTTACATTGATGATAATATTAAACTGGAGAGGGTTCAGATAAGATTTATCACGTTTTATTTTGGAATGGAGTGTTTACGTTATAAGGGCATGCTTGATGGACGGAGACCTGTTCCATTGCAGTATAGACGTTTGAGACCTTATCGACCTGATAGAAGTTTATAAAACAATGAGGGGTATAGATAATGTTGAATGGCAGTTGTCATTTCCTTAGAGTGGTGGATTTCAATATAAGGGATAATTTTAAGATGACAGGAGAAAGTTTTGCAGAGGATAGTGTGTCATAGAGCTGTCCATCATGGAAACAGACCCTTCTATCCAACTCGACAGTGCCAAACAGGTGCCCTAAACTAATGTAGTTCCATTTGCCAGCATTGGGCCCATATCCCCCTAAACACTTGCAATTCATGTGTCCATCCAGATGCCTTTTAAGTGTTGTAATTGTCCCTGACCCCACAACTTCCTCTGGTAGCTCGTTACATGTAAAAAACCCTCTCTTTGATAGCATTGTCCCTTAGATCCCTTTTAAGTCTTTCGCCTCTGACCTTCAACCTATATCCTCTAGCTTTGGAAAGTGCTACCCTGGGGAAAAGACCTTGGCTATTGACACTATCTATTCCACTTGTGAATATATGATCCTCTATGATCACCTCTCAACCGCTGATGCTCCAGGGAAGATAACCCCGGCATATTCAGCCTGTCTATAAATCTCAAACATCCAACCCTGGAAATATGATTTTAAATCTTTTCTGAATCATTTCA
>NW_025182404.1:1628-2560 GCF_004010195.1 Chiloscyllium plagiosum | reverse complement strand
AGAGTGGAAAGTATGTCGGGCCACGTCGTTGACTGTACATTGGGAGGTATGTTGGGCCGTGATGGTTAATGTACAGTGGGAGGTACGTCGGGCCGTGACAGTTACTGTACAGTGGGAGGTATGTCGGGCTGTGACAGTTACTGTACAGTGGTGTGTATGTTGGGCCGTGATGGTTGCTGTACAGTGGGGCGTAGGTCGGACAGTGATGGTTACTGTACAGTGGGAGGTATGTCGGGCCGTGATGGTTACTGTACAGTGGGAGGTATGTTGGGCCGTGATGGTGACTGTACATTTGGAGGTATGTCGGGCCGTGACGTTCCTGAACATTGGGAGGTAAGTCGGGCCGTGATGGTTACTGTACAGTGGGAGGTATGTCGGGCCGTGATGGTTAATGTACAGTGGGAGGTATGTCGGGCCGTGATGGTTACTGTACATTGGGAGGAACGTCGGACCGTGATGGCTACTGTACAGTGGGAGGTATATCGGGCCGTGACGGTTACTGTACAGTAGGAGGTATGTCGGTCTGTGAAGGTTAAGTACAGTGGGAGGTATGTCGGTCTGTGAAGATTACAGTACAGTGGGAGTTATGTCGGGCCATGATGGTTCCTGCACAGTGGGGGTTTGTCTGGCCATGACGGTTACTGTACAGTGCGAGATATGTCGGACCGCGAAAGTTACTGTACAGTGGGTGGTATGTCGGGCCATGACTTTGACTGTACAGTGGGAGATATGTCAAGCTGTGACAGTTATTGTACAGAGGGAGGTATGTTGGGCCGTGATGGTTACTGTACAGTGGGGAGGGGGCGGTTGTCGGACTGTGATATTAACTGTACAGTGGGAGCTATGTCGGGCCGTGATGGTTACTGTACAGCGGGAGGTATGTCGGGCCGTGATGGTTACTGTACAGTGGGAGGTATGTCGGGCTGTGATGG
>NW_025182404.1:0-797 GCF_004010195.1 Chiloscyllium plagiosum | reverse complement strand
GGCCATGACAGTTACTGTACAGTGGGGGGTGTGTCGGGCCGTGACGGTTACTGTACAGTGGGAGGTATGTCTGGCCATGACAGTTACTGTACAGTGGGGGGTGTGTCGGGCCGTGACGGTTACTGTACAGTGGGAGGTAAGTCGGGCCGTGACGGTAACTGTACATTGGAGGTATGTCGGGCCGTGACAGTTACTGTACAGTGGGGGGTGTCGGGGCATCATGGTTACTGTACAGTGGGAGGTATGTCGGGCCGTGACGGTTACTGTTCAGTGGGAGGTATGTCGGGCCATGACAGTTACTGTACAGTGGGGCGTATGTCGGGCCGTGACAGTTACTGTACAGTGGGAGGTAAGTCGGGCCATGACGGTTACTGTACATTGGAGGTATGTCGGGCCGTGACAGTTACTGTACAGTGGGGGGTGTCGGGGCATGATGGTTACTGCACAGTGGGAGGTATGTCGGGCCGTGACGGTTACTGTACAGTGGGTGGTGTCGGGGCATGATGGTTACTGCACAGTGGGAGGTATGTCAGGCCGTGTTGGTTACTGTACAGTGGGAGGTATGTCGGGCCGTGATGGTTACTATACAGTGGCAGATACGTCGGGCCGTGATGGTTACTGTACAGTCGGAGGTATGTCGGGCCGTTATGGTGACGGTACAGTGGGAGGTATATCGTGCCGTGATGCTTACCGTACATAGGAGGTATGTTGGGCCGTGATGGTTACGGTACAGTGGGAGGCATGTCGGGCCGTGAAGGTTACTATACAGTGGGAGGTGTGTCCGGCCGTAATGTTTA
>NW_025182403.1:1297-2560 GCF_004010195.1 Chiloscyllium plagiosum | reverse complement strand
TGACATAGATACAGTGTTGAAGCACGAACACAGGTCATGATGGTTTCCAGGCTCCATCTCCACCCTCTTTTTTACTTTTGTCTCTGCTGTACCTGAGCCTTCCCACGTCAATATGGGAAGTTGACAGTTACCAATCCAGGCCTGTGCTGTCTTAGTGAGGATCTGTACAACAGAGGGGAAAGCAGGTCTCCCCCCCAAGGAGATGGTATTGAAACCTGGGATCCTTCTGTTCTACATTTCCCCCCTCACACTGTGTCTTGTCATGTGATAGAGTCATACAGCAAGGAGACATACCTTTCGGTCCAAATCATTTGCACCAGTATCTTGAATGCTTGTACTTCCCAGAAAATTTCCTATTTTTATAACCTCCACTCCCCCCCCCCCCATATTCCCGCTGTATATTTGAAACCTACTCCAATGCTGACGACTCTCCCTATGTGTAAATTGCTCCAATGTCGATAACATGCCCAATCTCTCTAATCTCATACTGTACTCAGTAAAATAATCCCTATTTCTGTAGTCTTCCACAATACTTACAGTGCCCCCGTTTCTGTAAAATCGTCCAGCCTGGACCAAAATAAACATCTGTGTACCTTCCTCAAGCCCCAGGAGAACATGATATCACTGTAACCTTCTGCAGGCCCTATAACACTCCTGCCACCTGGCCTACAGCGTCACGCGACCACAGTAACCTTCTCCCATCCCTACCGCGCTTCTTATCTGTATAAACACCTCCAGACCCTTTTCAAGCCACAACAGCACTCCACGTCTCTGTTTGCTCCTCCACTCCCTGCAGCCCTCCCAGCACCTCAAAACATTCTCTCTTTGTGTAATTCGCAAATTGGGGCAGCACGGTGACTCAGTGGTGAGCAATGGTGTCTCACAGCACCAGGGACCCAGGTTCGATTTCTGCGTTGGGTGACTGTCTGTGTGGAGTTTGCACATTTTCCCTGTGTCTATGTGGGTTTCCTCCCGGTGCTCCTGTTTCTTCCCACAGTCCAAAGATATACAGGTCAGGTCAATTGGCCATTCTAAGTTGTCCATAATGTTAGTTACATTGTCAAGGAGAAGTGGGTCTGTGTGGGTTACTCTTTAGAGAGTTGGTGTGGCCTTGTTGGGCCGAAGTACCTATTCCGATGCTGAAGGGAATCTAATCTAAACTCTCACTCTGCATTCCATATTACTGTCCCTAAATATATCCCTATATCCATAAACAGCCTCAAAGCCTTCAAACGTCCGAGTCTCTGTGAACTCCCACAGCTC
>NW_025182403.1:0-1106 GCF_004010195.1 Chiloscyllium plagiosum | reverse complement strand
CAAGACTTACTAACTATGCAACATTCGCCCGTCGCTAACACTAGCCCTGCCAATGTAAGCCCCTCCAGTCTCCCCATCAATCTAATCATCTCCATAACCTTCTCCAGCTCTTACACCCCTATGTGTGTAAACGTTACACTCCCCTACAACCATCCCTAGAGCAGAAACCTCCCCCAGTGTCTGCAATACTCCTTATCTGTGTTAGTGTCTCCAGGCTCTATTGCTGTTCCTGTCTCTGTAAGTTCTGACAGATTGTCCAGCTTTCCGGTCCATATAATTTCCAGAATCTCAGCATCCGACATCAACAAATGTCTTCAGTAACCAGAGCCTTCCATATCTCTGTTCGTTCCTCAATTCTATACAACTACATAATCTCTGTAAATAACACCATTCCATAAAATACTCCCTGCCTGCGTAAACTGCCCCATCCTGCACTGAGAAGCCTCACTGTCCTTTTGATCACCTGTAGTCCCTTCAGATCTCCCTGTATCTTCCCTGACTCCATTGCCTACAGCTCATCTCATGTTATAACTCCTCTAACTCATATGTTACTCCCCATCTCTTTGATATTCTTCAGTTGCTGCAATTCTCATTCTTTATCTCCAGAGCTTCCAATCCCCCTGATCGATGTAAGGTTATTTATCCCTTGCAGCATGTTTAATACCTATAGCAGCCTCCAACTCCTCAATGCATCCGGTCGCTGTAACCTCCTCAAATACTACAGCTTACTGCCTTTGTAATATCTTCCAGTGTCTGCAACCCTGTTGATTTCTGTAACCTCCTCCAGAACAGCCCTCCACATCTCTGTGTAACTGATGGAAATGCTGCAAACCTGCCTTCACAGTCCTCACTAACTCTCTGAACTCCTGCAGCCCTACAACCCTCCGTATCTCTGGTCCCTCCAATCCCTACACTTCTCCCTGGCTGATTGAACTGATCCAGCCCCTTCAACCATCCCTATCTCACACACTCCTGCAGCTCCAACTATTGTCCATGTTAGTGTAATTCCCGGCACCAACAATCCTCAAGGTCTCTATAAACTCCTGTAGCTCCAACTACCACCCCAATCTGTGTAATCTCTAGTCCGCCCAAGCCTCCCTTTCTCT
>NW_025182402.1:0-2560 GCF_004010195.1 Chiloscyllium plagiosum | reverse complement strand
AGGATTTCTTACTGACCATGAATCCTAAATTCGCATCCGAATCGTTTACGCAAAAGTCAAGCAATAGTGGTAACACCACCTGTCCCCACATCTGATTACAGGCCACCAATCTCAAAAAAAAAACAATTCCCACTTACCCCATTTTGTCTCCTACCGTCAAATCAAAATTCCATTCAATTGTCAAGCTCTCCGAAATTTCGATATCATCTCACTTGGCTAAGTAGCCAACCATGCGCAACCTTGTCAAAGGCTTAACGAAAGTCCATATGCACAAGTCCTACTGCCCTGCCTTTATGTATGTTTCGGTACATCGTGTCAAAAAATCAAAGAAATTTTTGAGTCACAATTTTCCATGAACAAACCTGTGTTGATTCTTCCTAATTCGTCGTTGTTTCTCCAAATGCATATCAATCAGTCTGTCAGAATCACCTGGCAACAAATATTCATGAAGTTTTATGATTTTTGTTACCTTCTCCGCAAAATAAACTGATGATCGGACACATGAGGCCACAGATGCATTGTTGACTCTAGTTTAATGTGCATCGTGAACGCTGTGTTTTTCGTACTTTTCCCATTTGCTTTCCAATGGTAGAATGTTGCAGACGTAATCATTGTTAAAATCGCTCTGAAATGAAATAATATTTTGCACAGTAGGCATATGAGAATTCTGTTTATTTTTTAGTTGACACCAGCACCCGACATTTGTAATTTCGTTCATCATCTTCTCAAAATCTCCCCCACTGCATTCAAAGCAAAATTATTTTTTCAATTCTGCAGTTAATTAAATTGCACCTCAACTTTCAATGCCTTCGTTTATTTGATGGAAAAATATTTTCAAAAATGAATAGATGTGAGACTTATGACTTCAGTAAGAAATGTTTGATGCATCCAAAATCAGAGTGAGCCAGACAGAGAACAGCCAGGGAATTCCTAGAGGCATGGCATTCATCCACAAACTCCATCAACAAACTCATCGACCTGGACCCAATATACCAAAAACTACAGCGGACAGCTGAAACTGACAACCGGAAGCGGCACTGACACATCACTATAAACACCGGAGGAAACATCAAAGAAGCGCATCGCAGGAGGATCCCAAGCACTGATGATGTCGCCTAGCCAGGGGACGAAACGTTTGCAACAAAAACGTCCAGCTCGGCGAACAGAACCACAAAAACGAGCACCAGAGCTACAAATCTTCGCACAAATTTTGATCAGATTTATGTTTAAAAGTGTGGAATATTTATCGGCAATGTTATGATAAGTTCGGATGTAGGTCACTCACCGGAAGTCGCTCTGTGACAGCGCCACGGACAGCAAACGAATGCTATTTTTTGTATCTTCTTGTTTAAGGGTTGATAATCCGCTCCATCTATTATTTCACCGGAAGCGAATCGCAAACAGCGCATGTGTATGTTCAACAAGACCTGCAGCATTTGAACAACATGGTGAACCACAAGCTTAGTTTTAGGCAGTGACAAAAACATGCTGGCATTGAACCAAACATTAGATTTTCGAATTTAGAGCAGACAATATTGTTGTCATGAATGAGAGTAAAGGGAACAAAAATTGTTTTCTCATCATGTAACTGTGAAGTGTAACCATGTATTACAATCCAAGAGCATGAACGAAGACATTTACTACGTGACTGAGGATGACGTTTTTCATTCGGAGAATGGTGAGCCTGATCATTTACTGCTGCAGAGAATGGATGACGCCAAAACATTAAATGTTTCAAAACATAGCTCGGTGTATTTCTGAGGGCTTCAGGATTCAAATGTAGAGGGAGCAAGGGCAATGGCATAAACATTTGAGGGATTGATGGTCAGAAATAAACATTTTGAATGTGGAGTAGACTTGATCGTCTGAACGTACTGTGAACACAGAAAAGATAGCATAGAACCGTACTGCAGAGTTCAGGCCCTTCGGCCCTCTCCGATGAGCTGAGCTTTCATCCCACTGTACAATCAAACTGATTGACGTACCCTTCATTTTGCTATCCTCCCTGTTCCTATACAAGAGTCGTTTAAACATCCGAAATGAATCTGACACCATTACCACTGCTGGCAGTTCACTCCACGGACACATCACTTTCCGTGCAAAAGGAAGCTACTTCTGACATCTCGCCAAAAATCTTTCGCCAATCAATGTAAGGTTATGCACACTCATGATATCTATTTCTGTCCTGGGAAAAACTCTTGGGCTACACACTTTGTTTATGCCACTCATCATCTCGTGCACACCCATCAAGTCATCTCTCATCCTTCTTCGCTCCAATGAGAAAAATTCTCGCTCCCTAAAATATCTTCATCAGACATGCTCTCCAGTCCAGGCAGCATTTTAGTAAATTTCCTCTGCAACTTCTCTACAGGTGCATATCCTTCCTATCACAAGGCGATCAGAACTGAAAACAATATTCCAGGTGTTATATAATTAGTGTTACATTCAGCTGCAGCATAACATCGTGGCTCTTAAACTCAGTCCCCTGCCAATAAAAGACACCAAAGCGTTCACTTTTGTTAAGACCCCGATCAACTTGAGTGGCATCTTTGAGGGATCC
>NW_025182401.1:0-2560 GCF_004010195.1 Chiloscyllium plagiosum | reverse complement strand
CAATGTCCTTGAGGGAAAGAAACCCGACAGTGGACCATCAAATCACTCATTGTAATAATCACTACACAGTCTCAATAAAGGAATGAAACTGGATAGACCACATTACATCTACCAATGCACTAGCAAATACAACCACATAATCAGCCCTCTTGACACTGCAACTTCCGCCTCACTGTGGGCCAACAGCAGCAGAACTGCACTCCAGTCCAATATGAAATCTCATGGCCTGATATCCTCCACTCAACCAATAACATCATACCAGGGGCATCAACCCTAGTTCAATGGTGAATGCAGGAGGGCATGCCAGCAGTACCAGGCATACCTAAAAATGAGGTACCAAACCTGCATGCCAAACAGCACCAGCAACACCAAATAGAACTAAGTGATCCCATAACCAATGGATTAGATCAGAGTTCTGCAGTTGTGCCACACCTAGTCAAGAATAGTGATGGACAATTAAACTCACTGGAGGAAGCATCACAGATATCCCCAGCCTTATTGATGGAGGGACCTCATACATTCATGCAACAGATAAGAGGACAGCATTTGCAGCAATTTTCAGCCAGCAGTGCCAAGTGGATGAACCTTCTCCATTGGTCCCTGACATCACAGATATGAATCGACTTGGTTGAAAACTCATTTCAAATCAGATCAAGAAACGGTTAAGTAGTATAAAGGCTAGGGGCCCTGCCAATATTCTGGCAATAGTACTGATGGCCGTGGTCCAGAACTTGCTGCCCACCAAGGCAAGTACAGCTCCAGCACTGGCACCTACTGACATTGTGGAACATTGCTCAGGGATGTTCCAACATAAAAACACAGGGCAGATCCAACTAAGCCAATATCGCTCCATCAGTCCACACTCGCTCAGCAGTGAAGTGATGGAAGGTGTCATGAACAGTGCTGTCAAGCACATGCTCAGCAATAACCTGCTCAGGGACACCCAGTTTGGGTTCTGCCAGGGCCATTCAGTTCCTGAGCTTGTTACAGACTTGATTCACAAACTGACAAACAGCTGAATCCCAGAGATGAGGTGAGGATGACAGGCCAGACCCCCTCCAAGACCACTACTTCGACTTCAGTGATATCACCTGACCTCACCACAGTCTCAGCTCATTTGCTGAAACTCTCATTCATTCCTTTTGTTAACCCTAGATTTCATTATCTAAACACACTCCTGGCCAGCATCCCACATTCACCCTCCCGATAATCTCAAGAATATTGAACTCTCTACTGCCGAAGTGTTCATTTGTACCAAAACTTGCTGATCAATCAAAATACTCCTATTTATAATGAACAACAATTTACTTTCGCACCATTGTTTTTATTCCTGGCTGTAATCATTTCTATCTCCCTGCACCACACACCCTTTCATATCTCAAATATTCTCCATCTCTTTCCTTATGTCAAAAGTTTTCAATAATATTTTTGTGAAATTAAAACCATGTTGATTTGTACAGATATCTTCTACTCTTCGATATCGCTGAGTGAATAATCTGTAATGTCCCTTACCCAACCACGTTGTGGGAGCACCTTCACCATACAAACTGCAGCACTACAAGGAAGTCTAACATCACCCTCTCCACAGGCATCAAGGCTTTGGCATTGATCACTGGTTTCTGTAGAAGGTGGAAGACACAGTTGATGTTTCAGGGAGTGCAATATAAATTACAGGGAATGAAAATGGTGCGAATTTGACTATCAGAAATTAAAGGTAAATGCACTCGCTTATTGGAAAAAAGAATTCTTGACTGTCAAAGATATTGTGGAAAAAATAACCTGATAATGGAACAGCATATGG
Source organism: Chiloscyllium plagiosum (assembly GCF_004010195.1). Classification (NCBI taxonomy): domain Eukaryota; kingdom Metazoa; phylum Chordata; class Chondrichthyes; order Orectolobiformes; family Hemiscylliidae; genus Chiloscyllium; species Chiloscyllium plagiosum. Next base: position 759 of record NW_025182401.1, on the reverse strand, counting down.
TCAGGAGCCGGGCAGCAGTGGACAATTCATTTACATTCCTGAAGAAGGGCTTATGCCCGAAACGTCGATTCTCCTGCTCCTTGGATGTTGCCTGGCCTGCTGTGTTTTTCCAGCACTACTTTTTTCAATTCATTTACAAAACAGCTGTGAAAGTAATAGTAAAATGCTATACAGAGCAAAAATACACCCATGAGAGACTGAGGAAGCTCGATAATGAACAAGTGGACATCAGAGAGCCCAGAGGTGAACCAGAGCAGAGTTCACTTTTATAATCCCACAGTCAAAGATGTCTAGCACAGAAACAGACTTCTTCAGTCCAACCTATGCCAACCAGATATCCTAACCTAATCTATTTAAATTAAATCCTATTTGCCACTCCTCAGCCCATTGGCCCATCTGATCAATATCTCACTGGACTCTGAGATAACCTTCTTCATTGTCCACAATATCTCCAATTTTGGTGTCATCTGCAAACTTACTAACTATACGGCCTCTATTCACACCTAAATCATTTAAATGAATGACGAAACAAATCCAGAAAAAAATACATTTCTCTGGGTTTGAATGTACTCTGTGTAAATCCTGCCCTATGACTCTTTTTACCAGGGAAGGCTGCACATACATCCCTCTGAACTTTGCCCCCTACAAAGCTGGCGGCCGCACGTGTCCAGTGAATCATTGCCCCGAATAAAGATGGCGGCGCTCACTCGGGCCGATTACTCAACAAGGCATATTCCCGTTTGCTGCAAAAACGGGACT
>NW_025182400.1:0-2559 GCF_004010195.1 Chiloscyllium plagiosum | reverse complement strand
GTGTGACTTATTTCTTTCCCGATGCGACTGTGCAGTGTGTGGGAAAGTTCTGTAAATGTTGTCACAAGCTCTCAGCTGTTAGGAAGGAGGTATCTGCAGGGTCGACAGGATTGTGTTTCCCGTTCCCTTTTCTGATATCGAGGCTGGTGCCGGCTGTTCTCTCCGTGTTTATCCTTTAAGACCTCGGAGCAGTTTCATACAATTGAGTGCCTTGCTTGGCCATTTCAGAGACCATTGAAGAGTGTATCACATGTCTATGTGTCTGGAGTCACTTTTAGGCCAGACCAGGAAAGCACGGGAGATTCACTTCCTGAAAGTACACTGGGGAAGGAGATCGACGTCTATCATCGACATTGAATACACGATCAGTATTACTGACACCAGGTATTAGATCTCGATATTTTATTAATTGTTTTTAACTTGCACCAGTTGCCAGAAAATTATCCTGGTCTGGATTAGCAATCCAATGTCAATTCCACAACAGCACCATCTCCACATGCGGGCCTATCGGAAACCACACTGAACCGATTATTTCTGGGCTGTTTGACAGCTCTACCAAACATAACCCCATCCAATATGACTATCGTAATGGGACTGAGGGCGTGGTAATTGTTCCGATTGTAATTAGTCCCTTATTAGGGGATGGGACATAGTTGGGTAATTACCCACATAAGGAGAAAGTGAGAACTGCAGTTGCTAATTACCCACATTGCCAGGAAGTTGTCAGAGTTGGAGCTGGAAAGAAACAGCATCCTCAGGTACACGGCTTGTTTTGTAGCAAAAGTCCTCAGTCCTATTGCAGGAATGGTGTCAGGGCCAAATGCCTTTGTCGTATGTACAGTGTCCAGATGTTGCAGTGAATTGAATTGGTTGAAGACGGGCATCTGTGATTCTGAAGGTATCATAATGAGGGTGAGGTGGGTGATCGACTCAACACTTCTGGCTGAGGATGGTGCAGATACTGTATATTTTACATGGATGCACAGGGCTGTTCCATTATTTAGGATGGGGGTATTTTGGAGTCCTCTCCTCCAGTAAGTTGTTTAATGGTCCATCAACTTTTACGCATGGATTTAACAGGACGAGAGAGCTTATATCTGATTTGTTAGTCTTAGGATCATCTCTCTCTGCATCAGATGTTAGTCCTGCTGTTCGTAGTGCAACCAGTCAAGTGCGGTAGCTTTAATGGATTGTCATCAGGTTTAGGTACACGTGATTCCGACCCGACCATGTTCACCCGCACTCGTCACTGACCCATGGATCGGCTTGATGGAAATGGTAGATGGATGGACTATCCTGGGGGGAAAGATACAGATTGTCATTGAAATCTACAGCATCAGATGATAACCCAGTTTTAGCTGCAGTATCTACAATTCAATTCTACTGACTGCCCCGCCACCCAAGTTCACACCGAGACCCATTCACCCATCAGCCCTGTATTCAATGACCTACTCTGGTTTCTGATGCGGAAATACTTCCATTTTCATATTCTCATTCTGCTGGAAGTCTTTCCTTGGTGTCACGCCTCCAATTTGTTACATAAACAATACCCATTTAAGGTACTAATCTGAATCTTTTCCTTTCAGTAATGTCATCTTCTGTATTTGAAGTGAATGTGTTTCCTTCTGTTTTTCTCCCTGACCATGATTCAGAGTTTTGCAGCATCAGTGGTGCCAGCCTTATGCAGTTTCAGAGTCAAGGAACTTGTCACCATGCGTTACTGTTCAGCTCCCAGTGTACGACGCTCCATGTTGGACAGGATTTTTGGGCATCTTTAACAATATGCCGTTGTTCATAAACAGAAATTGCTGAAGAAATTGCTAAAGATGTTGCAGAATTTTCTGGAGTGAATGCAAAGTTAAACTTTCAGGTCCAGTGAACCTTCTATAAAGGTTTTTTATTTTTATTTCCAGTTTCCATAATTATTGATTTAATTGAAAACTTGTTCTGAGCCTATTCATTTCTGGAGAAACTCAGCAGGTCTTTCAACATCTGCAGAGAAAGAGAAACAGAGTTAGCGTTTCCAGTCCAGTGTGACAATTCTTCAAAACTGAATACACTTGCAAAATGGCCTTTTAATCACTTGGCAGATGTGGAGGATGGGTGGCAGGGAAAAGAGGGTGTGGCAAAAGAAAAACGGACTTTTAGCAATGGTGAACGGAAATATTCTGTATAACGGCTCGAATTTAAGGTGTGAATGGGTGAAAGGGATTCTCTCTATTGAATGCAAGATAAAAAAGACACAACCACAAAAAGTTATACGGAGGCCAGGAGGGAGAATGTTGATCATCTGGTATTATATAGATATGGCCACAGATAAGTTTTCACTGTCGTGATCATTACCCCCTTTTGATAAAGGAATTCAGATGCTTGACTTCTTATTGGCACTAGTAAGCGTTTCATGCTGCCTTAGTATTGTAATAGAGAGAAAAAACAAATCACAGTATGAAGTTTGGGCTGAGTATTGTTTATCTGTCATGTTTACTATAGTTTCAAATTTGCAATGCTTATCTTTAAACCCTTGTACTTGAAGTTAGCATCAAATGGAGTGTAGGATGT
>NW_025182399.1:0-2559 GCF_004010195.1 Chiloscyllium plagiosum | reverse complement strand
AGTAATTCACCCAGCACTGAGGGAGAGTAATTCCCCCAACACTGAGAGAGTGTAATTTACTCAGCACCCAGAGGGATTAATTCACCAAGCACTGAGAGAGAGTAATTCACACAGCACTGAGAGACAGTAATTCACCCAGTGTGAGAGAGATTAATGTGCCCAGCACTGAGAGGGAGTAAATCACCCAACACTGAGAGAGAGTAATTCACTCTGCACTGAGAGGGAGTAATTCATCCAGCACTGAGAGACAGTACTTCACTCTGCACTGAGAGAGAGTAATTCACTCTGCACGGAGAGAGAGTAATTCACTCAGCACTGAGAGGGAGTAATTCCCCCAACACTGAGAGAGAGTAATTCACTCAGCACTGAGAGAGAGTAATTCACCAAGCACTGAGAGAGAGTAATTCACTCAGCTCTGAGAGGGAGTAATTCACCCAGCACTGAGAGAGAGTAATTCACTCAGCACTGAGAGGGAGTAATACACCCAGCACTGAGAGACAGTACTTCACCTAGCACTGAGAAAGAGTAATTCACCCAGCACTGAGAGAGAGTAATTCACTCTGCACTGAGAGGGAGTAATTCACCCAGCACTGAGAGAGAGTAATTCACTCAGCACTGAGAGGGAGTAATACACCCAGCACTGAGAGACAGTACTTCACCTAGCACTGAGAAAGAGTAATTCACTCTGTGCTGAGAGTAAATCACCCAGTGCTGAGAGAGAGTAATTCACCCAGCACTGAGAGAGAGTAATTCACCCAGCGCTGAGAAAGAGTAATTCACTCTGTGCTGAGAGTAAATCACCCAGTGCTGAGAGAGAGTAATTCACCCAGCACTGAGAGAGAGTAATTCACCCAGCACTGAGAGAGTAATTCACTCTGTGCTGAGAGTGAGTAAATCACCCAGTGCTTAGAGAGAGTAATTCATCCAGCACTGAGAGAGAGTTATTCACCCAGCACTGAGAGGGAGTAATGCAGCCAGCACTGAGAGAGAGTAATTCACCCAGCTTTGAGAGAAAGTAATTCATCCAGCACTGAGAGAGAGTAATTCACCCAGCACTGTGAGGGAGTTATTCACCCAGCACTGAGAGAGGAATTCACCCAGCACTGAGAGAGAGTAAATCACCCAGCACTGAGAGAGAGTAATTCACCCAGCTTTGAGAGAAAGTAATTCATCCAGCACTGAGAGAGAGTAATTCACTCAGCAATGGGAGGGAGTAATTCACCCAGCACTGAGAGGTAGTAGTTCACTCAGCACCGAGAGGGACTAATTCCCCAAGCACTGAGAGAGAGAAATTCGCCCAGCACTGAGAGAGTAAATCACCCAACATTGAGAGAGTATTTCACCCAGTCCTGAGAGGCAGTAATTCGCCGAGTACTGAGAGACAATAATTCACACCATGCTGAGAGATAGTAATTCATCCAGTACTGAGAGTGAGTAATACGCCCAGCACTGAGAGAAAGTAAGGCACCCAGCCCTGAGAGGGAGTAACTCACCCAGCACTGAGAGAGTAATTCACCCAGAACTGAGAGACAGTAGTTCACCCAGCACTGAGAGATAGTAGTTCACTCAGCACCAAGAGGGACTAATTCAGCAAGCACTGAGAGAGAGTAAATCACCCAGCACTGAGAGAGTGGAATTCACCCAGCACTGAGAGAGGAATTCACCCAGCGCAGAGAGAGAGGAATTCACCCAGCACTGAGGGAGTAAGTCACCCAACATTGAGAGAGTGTAATTCACCCAGCACTGAGAGAGTAAATCACGCAGCACTGAGAGAGAGTAATTCTTCCAGCGCTGAGAGATAGTAGTTCACTCAGCACCAAGAGGGACTAATTCAGCAAGCACTGAGAGAGAGTAATTCACCCAGCACTGAGAGAGAAATTCACCCAACACTGAGAGAGAGTAATTCACCCAGCACTGAGAGAGAATAATTCACTCTGCACTGAGAGAGAGTAATTCATCTAGCACTGAAAGAGAGTAATTCACTCTGCACTGAGAGAGTAACTCACCCAGCACTGAGAGACAGTACATCACCCAGCACGAGAGAGAGTAATTCACCGTGCACTGAAAGAGCGTAATTCACTCTGCACTGACAGGGAGTAATTCACCCAGCACTGAGAGAGTAATTCACGCAGCAATGAGAGGGAGTATATCACCCAGCACTGAGAATGAGTAATTCACCCTGAACTGAGAGACAGTTGTTCACCCAGCACTGAGAGATAGTAGTTCACTCAGCACCAAGAGGGACTAATTCAGCAAGCACTGAGAGAGAGTAAATCACCCAGCACTGAGAGAGGAATTCACACAGCACTGAGAGAGAGTAATTCACCAAGCACTGAGAGAGGAATTCACCCAACATTGAGAGAGAGTAAATTACCCAGCACTGACAGAGAGTAATTCTTCCAGCGCTGAAAGAGAGTAAATCACCCAGCACTGAGAGAGTAAATCACGCAGCACTGAGAGAGAGTAATTCACCAAGCACTGAGAGAGAAATTCACCCAGCACTGAGAGAGAGTAATTCTTCTAGCGCTGAGAGAGTGTAATGCACCCAACAGTGTGAGG
>NW_025182398.1:0-2559 GCF_004010195.1 Chiloscyllium plagiosum | reverse complement strand
GCACATTCTCCCCGTGTCTGTGTTGAGTTTGCGTATTCTCCCCGTTTCTGCGTGGTGTTTGCACATTCTCCCCATGTCTGTGTGGAGTTTGCACATTCTCCCCGTGTGTGTGTGGAGTTTGCTCAATCTCCCCATGTCTGTGAGGAGTTTGCACATCTCCCCGTGTCTGTGTTGAGTTTGCACATTCTCCCCGTGTCTGTGTGGAGTTTGCACATTCTCTTCGTGTCCGTGTGGTGTATGCACATTCTCTCCGTGTCTGTGTGGGGTTTGCACATTCTCCCAGTGTCCCTGTGGAGTTTGCAGGTTCTCCCTCTGTCTGTGTGGAGTTTGCACATTCTCCCCGTGTCTGCGTGGAGTTTGCACATTCTCCCTCTGACTGTGTGGTGTTTGCACATTCTCCCCGTATCTGTGTTGAGTTTGCACACTCTCCCAGTGTCTGTGTGGAGTTTGCACATTCTCCCCGTGTCTGTGTTTAGTTTTCATATTCTCCCCATGCCTGTGTGGAGTTTGCACATTCTTCCCGTGTCCGAGTGGAGTTTGCACATTCTCCCCGTGTCTGTGTTGAGTTTGCACACTCTCCCAGTGTCTGTGTTGAGTTTTCACATTCTCCCCGTATCTGTGTGGAGTTTGCACATTCTCCCCGAGTCAGTGTGGGGCTTGCACATTCTTCCCGTGTCCGAGTGGAGTTTGCACATTCTCCCTGTGTCTGTATGGAGTTTGCACATTCTCCCCGTGTCTGTGTGGAGTTTGCACATTCTCCCCGTGTCTGTTTTGGGTTTGCGCATTCTCCCCGTTTCTGTGTGGCGTTTGCACATTTTCCCCGAGTCTGTTTGGTGTTTGCACATTCTCCCTGTCTTTGTGTGGACTTTGAACATTCTCCCCGTGTCTGTGTGCAGTTTGCACATTCTCCCCGTGTCTGTGTTGAGTTTGCGCATTCTCCCCGTTTCTGTGTGGCGTTTGCACATTCTCCCCGAGTCTGTGTGGGGTTTGCACATTCTCCCCGTGTCCGTGTGGAGTTTGCACATTCGCCCCGTGTCCGTGTGGTGTTTGCACATTCTCCCCGTGTCTGTGTTGAGTTTGCGTATTCTCCCCGTTTCTGTGTGGTGTTTGCACATTCTCCCCGTGTCCGTGTGGAGTTTACACATTCTCCCCGTGTGTGTGTGGAGTTTGCACATTCTCCCTGTGTCTGTGTGGAGTTTGCACATTCTCCCCGTGTCTGTGTTGAGTTTGCACATTTCCCCTGTATCTATGTGGGCTTTGCACATTCTCCCCGTGTCTTTGTGGAGTTTGCACATTCTCCCCGTGTCCGTGTGGTGTTTGTATATTGTCCCCGTGTCTGTGTGAAGTTTGCACATTCTCCCCGTGTCTGCGTGGTATTTGCACATTCTCCCCGTGTCTGCGTGGAGTTTATACATTCACCCCCTGTCTATGTGGAGTGTGCACATTCTCCCCATGTCTGTGTTGTGTTTGCACATTCTCCCCGTGTCTGTGTGGAGTTTGCACAATCTCGCCTTGTCTGTGTTACGTTCGCATATTCTCCCCGTGTCTGTGCGGAGTTTGCACATTGTCCCCGAGTCTGTGTTGAGTTTGCACATTCTCCCCGTGTCTGTGTGGAGTTTGCACATTCTCTTCGTGTCCGTGTGGTGTATGCACATTCACCCCGTGACTGTCTGGAGTTTGCACTTTCACCCCGTGTCTGTGTGGAGTTTGCACATTCACCCTGAACCTGTGTGGAGTTTGCACACACTGCCCATGTCTGTGTGGAGTTTGCACATTCTCCCCGTGTCTGCGTGGTATTTGCACATTCTCCCCGTGTCTGCGTGGAGTTTATACATTCACCCCCTGTCTGTGTGGAGTTTGCACATTCTCCCCATGTCTGTGTTGAGTTTGCACATTCTCCCCGTGTCTGTGTGGACTTTGCACAACCTCGCCTTGTCTGTGTTACGTTCGCATATTCTCCCCGTGTCTATGCGGAGTTTGCACATTGTCCCCGAGTCTGTGTTGAGTTTGCACAATCTCCACGTGTCTGTGTGGAGTTTGCACATTCTCCCCGTGTCTGTGTTGAGTTTGCACATTTCCCCTGTATCTATGTGGACTTTGCACATTCTCCCCGTGTCTTTGTGGAGTTTGCACATTCTCTTCGTGTCCGTGTGGTGTATGCACATTCTCCCCGTGACTGTCTGGAGTTTGCACTTTCACCCCGTGTCTGTGTGGAGTTTGCACATTCTCCCCGTGCCTGTGTGGAGTTTGTACACACTCCCCGTGTCTGTGGGGAGATTGCACATTCTCCCCGTGCCTGTGTGGAGTTTGCACACACTCCCCATGTCTGTGTGGAGTTTGCACTTTCACCCCATGTCTGTGTTGAGTTTGCACATTCTCCCCGTGCCTATGTGGAGTTTGCACACACTCCCCGTGTCTGTGGGGAGTTTGCACATTCTCCCCATGTCTGCGTGGATTTTGCACATTCTCCCCGCATCTGTGTGGAGTTTGCAATTTCTCCTCGTGTCTGTGTGGGGTTTGCACACACTCCCCGTGTCTGTGTGGAGTTTGCACTTTCTC
>NW_025182397.1:0-2559 GCF_004010195.1 Chiloscyllium plagiosum | reverse complement strand
CACTTGACCCACCTTAATCTCCTTATAGACTCACGTCCTCTTCATATCTTCCTTCTCGAACAGTTTCAAGTTATTTTTTAGATTAGTTACAGTGTGAAGACTGGCCCTTCGGCCCAAAACGTCCACACCGACCCGCCGAAGCGCTACTCACCCAGACCCATTCCCCTACATTTACCCCTTCACCTAACACTCCGGCAATTTAGCATGGCCAATTCACCTAACCTGCACATTTTTGGACTGTGGGAGGAAACCGGAGCACCAGGAGGAAACCCACGCTGAAGTTTGTATTCTTCCGTAATAAAGACAGAATATTTGGCCAAAGAAATACACTGTGACCATATTGCAAAGTAATTGACAATGAAATATTGTTACTTCATGTCTAAACTATAAATTTAAGACAATGCTAAAGTGTTTTGCAGTCGCATCACTCAGTTCCATTACTTAAAATCGAGTCAGATGGTGCGGAATATGTCTGGGTAGAATTGAGGAACCATAAAGGTGAAAACCCATAGTTGAAGTTATGTACAGGTCGACAAATCATAGTCAGAAGCTGGGGCGCATGATAGACGAGGAAATAGAAACGATATGTAGAAAAGGCAAAGTTACAGTGACTGGGGAGATTTCAATATGCAGGTGGACTAGGAAAATCAGTGGTAGTGGTTTGCAAGGAAAATAATTTGTGGAATGTCTACAAGATGGCTTTTTGGAGCAGCTTATGGTGCAGGCAACAAGGGAACAGGCAATACTGGATTTAGAGCAGTGCAGTGAGGCAGACTTGATAAGAAAGCTTAAGGTGAAGTAACCTTCGGAGGCAGTGATCGTAATATGATTGAACCTACTCTTCAATTTTAGAGGGAGAAGTTACAATAGGAGTTAATATTACAGCTAACTAAAGACACCTTCAAAGACACAAGAGAGGAGCTGGATAGAATTGACTGGGAGAGGAGCCGAGCAGGAAAGACAGTGGAACAATAATGGCGGGAGTTTCTCAGAGCAAGATGGCAACAAAATAAGAAATAAGGAGGGAGAAGATTAAATATAAGGTTAAGCTATCCAGTGATATAAAGGACAAATGTAAGAGTTTCTTTAGACATATAAAAGGCAAAAGAGAAGCAGAGTGGATATTGGGGCACTGGAAAATGACGCTGGAGAGATAGTCGTGTGGAACAAATAATAGATGAAAAACTGAATAACTATTACGAGAGTGGGCAAAGAAGTGGCAGATGGAGTACAACTTGGGAAAGTGCGAGATGATGCAAATTAGTAGGAATAATACAGGCATAGACTACTTTGTAAGTGGAGAGAAAAATCAGAAGGCTGAAATACAAAGAGAGTTGCGAGTTCCAGTTCAGGATTGTCTCTAGATAAACTTACAGGTTGAGTCAGCAATTAGGAAGGTGTTGTATCTGGTGCACAGTGTGATTGAAATCTTATATTCAGCAAAAGAACCGAGTTAACTCTTACAAACATTATTTGTTTATTGATCACAATTAATATAGAACAATAAAACGTATTATAACGCAATGATAAACGTTACACATTATCTTATGCTGTAACTTAACTTTGGATGATCACAAACGACCCCACGAGAAGTTTACCGGGCTCGACTTGGTGATGTCTTCTTGTTCTTCTGATGATCTTGGTGGTGTCTTGTCTTTCCCTGGTTATTCTCCAGTTACTGCACAGTGTGGGGATTTGTGGTGATTCTTATCCTTCCAAGTCTTCACACCCTTTTTGGAAGGTAGGAGGATCTGTCAATGGAATGATCAGGTTCATTTACCCTGATCAATCAGACTCAACCATGGGTTGGCTCAAGGACAACATTCCATTGTCCTATTCAGGTACAACTTCAGGTGAGTATTACAGGATCTGTAGTTTCAGGTTTGTTTGCAAACCGTCTGTGAGTATCTGCAGCCTGTCTGTATTCTGCACCATGTGGATTAGCACAGAGACTTTAGTCAAAGCTGGGGTCCATTTCACAGCATGCTTTCATAATTGTTCATTTTTGTAACTCCATGGTAAATTTATTATTGCCCGTTGTAAGATTATTCTTTCAGGTGGCCCGTCCGGTCAGAAAGGCCGTCAGCCTGAGAGTGGTAAATCTTTAATAAAGATGGCAATTTCCTTACCTAAAGGACATTAGTGAACCAGGTGGGTTTTTCTTGGCAATCGATTCATAACCACTATCAGTCTCTTAATTCCAGATTTTAATTCAAGCTCCCCTACTTGCTGTGGCAGGATTTGGACCCAGGCCACCAGAACATTATCTGGGCTTATCACATAAGAATTCAGTTATAACACCATGAGGCAACTGACTTGCCCAATCCTCCATAGTTTGACGAACGTGTGCAGTATGACATGCACTAGGATTAGCCTACATGTTATCCTTGACTTCCTTATCAAGATATGGATGATTTGTTTTGTTTTGTTATGCAACTCCTGTTCGGCCTTCAGTATCTCCCTAATTATTTGCCAAATTTCTTCATCTGCCTGCCTTTGACTATTCTTTTCTCCCACCTCCAACCACCCCCAGTCCACCCAGGCCAAATCCTTCCTTAG
>NW_025182396.1:0-2559 GCF_004010195.1 Chiloscyllium plagiosum | reverse complement strand
TGCTGATGATGGAAACCAGATCCTGGATCAGTGGTGCTGGAAGAGCACAGCAATTCTGCAGCATTCCTGTGTCAGGGACTGCGGGGCTGGTATATATCAGACAGCGGCAGATTGGCGTCCGTGACTGTGGGGCTGGTTTATATCAGACAGGGGGAGATTGGTGTCAGGGACTGGAGAGCAGGTTTATATCAGACAGTGGGAGATTGGTGTCAGTGTCTGTGGAGCTGGTTTATATCATACAGGGGCTGGTTTATATCATACAGGGGGAGATTGGTATCAGTGACTGTGGTGCTGCTTTCTTTCAGGCTGGGGGAGATTGGCGTCAGTGACTGTGGGACTGGTTTTTATCAGACATTGGGAGATTGGCGTCTGTGTCTGTGCGGCGGGTTTATATCAGACAGGGGGAGATTGGTGTCAGTGACTGTGGAGCTGGTTTATATCAGACTGGCAGAGATTGGTGTCAGTGACTGTGGGACTGGTTTATATCAGACAGGGGGAGATTTGTGTCAGTGGCTGTGGGTTGGTTTATATCGCACAGGGGCAGATTGTTGTCAGTGACTGTGGGGCTGGATAACGACCACCCACAGAGATACAATCAGGTCAAGGGTCAGATTTTACATCAAATGTATGCATGGAAGGTATGGGTAGCTTATCACCTGCTTACCAACAAGCATGGTCAGGGAGTGTTCGAAAGGTGGCGTTAAACTTTAAAGACCATTAGTGAGCTGAGAGAAGACCTTATCGAGGGCTTATTGTCAAGACAATCCAAACGACTGGATAAAGGAATTCCATTTGTACATCAATGAGTTTTGGGGCATGAGCCGAGAGGACCACTGAAAATAAATAAGGAGAAATTAGTGAGTCAGAGTTCAACGGCCACATATTTGAACTGTGAATGATTAAATTGAGAGGGGGAGTTGGCTCCAATTATGCAATATCCTTACACACTTACGCCAAAAAAAGTTGGCAAATGTTCAAAGACAGACTGAACAGATGTTCCAAAAACAGCAGCATCAAAGTGAGTTGCAGCAACTGGAGCTCAGCCATAGCAATGGTGCCAAAGCCAGATGGTACCCATGGTTGTGTGCAGACTGCTGCAAAGTTAATGCAGTTGCAGAGTCTGATTCATATGCGATTCCACATTGGGAAGAATGTATTTAAAAAGGTAGGACAAGCAACTTAGATTTATATTGTAATTTATACTTGCTCAGAGGATACTGGCAGGTACCTTTATCCGAAGGAGTGAAGACTATTTCGGCTTTTGTAACCCTGAACGGACTTTACTAACTTAAAGTCATGCCAGTTGGTATGGAAAATGTGCCAGCCACATTTCAAAGGGTAACCAATAAAGTCACTCCTGGGTTATCCAATTGTATGATGTACATCGACAAACTTGTGATCTTTTAGTCACACAGGGAAGGAATATTTGCAGCCTTTATTGGAACTATTTAATTGACTTTGGGAGGCGGGCTGGTGATAAACGTGGCTAAGTGTGAATTCACCCATGTCCGAGTCATGTGCCTGGGCCTTGTTATCAGGCATGGACATATGGTCCCAACCATAACATTGACAAAGATAGCAGGACTATGATTCTTGGCAGTGAACAAGTTTACCAGAAGTTTGTACAAAATTGTAGTAGTGTCTGACTAATTGAAGAAGTGCTGGATATTTTAGTGGACAGTAGAATGTCAGAAGGCATTTGCCAGCCGGAAAGCTGTGTTAACCACTGCCCCAGTGTAAGCTCTACCTAATTACACAAAGCTACTCGAGATCGCTATTGATGTGGGTGTTGGTGCTGTATTCTTACAAGACGGCGATGAGAAGATAGGAAGCCCCATTGGTTATTTCATCAGGAAACTGAATATTTATCAGGAATATTCCATGATTGAGGAGACGTTGAGCTTGGTGTTCCAACATTTATATTGTTAGTAATGGGTCTTGTACAATTGTCTGTACTGATCATAACCCATCAAAGCTTTTGGAGAAATGTAAGGACTGCACTTTCAGATGGTTTACATGGAGCTTGTTACTGCAGCCATTCAATTTGAAACTTATACACGTGGCAGGATGAGAAAATATAATTGCTGATGTGTTGTCACAACTTGGATGATGTAAGATGGAGGGATTTGGTTGCAGGAGTAAATGGACAGAAACAGAATGCAGTAATGCATGGTTACAGTTGATGCAATTTGCGTGTATTGTCGCGTAATAATAGATTAAGACGAAGGGTTTTAAAATGAAATAATCTTTGTCTCTTATTAATGTTGCAGTAACATTACAACACGGGTACTGAAACTTGCCCAGGGATGTCCTGTACACACAAAGAAAACAGGACAAATTCCACCCAGCCAATTAACGCCCCATCAGTCTATTCTCGATCATTAGTAAAGTGATGGCAAGTATCATGAACAGTGCTAAAAAGCAGCACATGCTCAGCAATAAGCTGCTCAGTGATGCCGAGTTTGGGTTCTGCCAGGGCCAGTCAGCTCCTGACCTCATTACAGCCTTGATCCAAATATGGACAATACAGCTGGGTGCTTGAGGGAAGGTGAGAGTGAC
>NW_025182395.1:1259-2559 GCF_004010195.1 Chiloscyllium plagiosum | reverse complement strand
TGCCTGTCAAACAGAACAGGATTGTACACTCGCACTGCCAGTAAAACAGAACAGGAATGTACACACGCCCTGCCAGTCAAACGGAACAGGAATGGTCACTTGCCCTGCCAGTCAAACAGGACAGGGTAGTACACCTGCCCTGCCAGTCAAACAGAACAGGACTGTACACTCGCTCTGCCAGTCAAACTGAACAGGATTGTACACTTGCACGGCCAGTCAAATGAAACAGGATTGTACACTCACCCTGCCAGTCAAACAGAATAGGATTGTACACTCGTCCTGCCTGTCAAACAGAACAGGATTTTACACTCACCCTGTCAGTCAAACAGAACAGGATTGTACATTCGCCCTGCCAGCCAAATAAAACAGGATTGTACAATCGCCCTGCCTGTCAAACAGAATAGGATTGTACACTCGCCCTGCTAGCCAAACAGAATAGGATTACAGAGTTGCCCTGCCAGACAAACTGAACAGGGGATTGTACACCCGCTCTCCCAGTCAAACAGAACATGACTGTACACTGGCTCTGCCAGTCAAACAGAACAGGTGATTGTACACTCGCCTTGCCTACAATCAGAATAGGATTGTACACTCGCCCTGCCAGTCAAAGAGAACAGGATTGTACACCCGTCCTGCCAGTCAAACAGAACACGATGGACACTTGCCCTGATAGTCAAACAGAACAGGGTAGTACACCTGCCCTGCCAGTCAAACAGAACAGGATTGTACACTCGCCCTACAAGTCAAACAGAACAAGGGATTGTTCACTTGTCCTGACAGTCAAACAGAACAGGATTATACAGTCACCCAGCCTGTCAAACACAACAGGATTGTTCATTCACCCTGCAGGTCAAACAGAACCGGATGGTACACTCACCCCTTCAGTCAAACACAACAGGATTGTACTTCTGCCCTGCCAGTCAAACAGAACAGGATTGTACATCTGCCCTGCCAGTCAAACAAAACAGGACTGTACACTCGCCCTGCCAGTCTAACAGAATAGGATTGTACACTCGCTCTGACAGTCAAACAGAACACGATTGTATACATGCCCTGCCAGTCAAACAGAATAGGATTGCACACTCACCCTGCCAGTCAAAGAGAACAGGATTATACACTCGTTCTGCCAGTCAAACAGAAGAGGGGATTGTACACTCGCCCTGACAGTCAAACAGATCAGGATTGCACACTCGTGTTGCCTGTCAAACAGAACAGGATTGTTCAATCACCCTGCAGGTCAAACAGAACAGGATTGTGCACTCGCCCTGCCAGTCAAACAGAACAGGTGATTGTACACTCG
>NW_025182395.1:0-1242 GCF_004010195.1 Chiloscyllium plagiosum | reverse complement strand
TCCTGAAGAAGGGCTTATGCCCGAAACGTCGATTCTCCTGTTCCCTGGATGCTGCCTGACCTGCTGCGCTTTTCCAGCAACACATTTCCTGCTCTGATCTCCAGCATCTGCAGCCCTCACTTTCTCCCGAGTGTACAGTCCTGTTCTGTTTTACTGTCAGGGCAAGTTTACAATCCCCTGTTCTGTTTGACTGGCAGAACGAGTGTATAATCCTGTTCTCTTTGACTGGCAGGGTGAGTGTGCAATCCTATTCTGTTTGACTGGCAGGGCATGTATACAATCGTGTTCTGTTTGACTGTCAGAGCGAGTGTACAATCCTATTGTATGGGCAGGGCATGTATACAATCGTGTTCTGCCAGTCAAACAGAACAGGATTGCACACTCGCGTTGCCTGTCAAACAGAACAGGATTGTTCATTCGCCCTGCCAGCCAAATAAAACAGGATTGTACACTCACCCTGCCAGTCAAACAGAATAGGATTGCACACTCGCCCTGCTAGTCAAACAGAATAGGATTGCAGAGTCGCCCTGCCAGACAAACTGAACAGGGGATTGTACACCCGCCCTCCCAGTCAAACAGAACACGACTGTACACTGGCTCTGCCAGTCAAACAGAACAGGTGATTGTACACTCGCCTTGCCAGGCAATCAGAATAGGATTGTACACTCGCCCTGCTAGTAAAACAGAGCAGGGGATTGTGGATTGGCACTGCCAGTCAAACAGAACAGGTGATTGTACACTCGTCCTGCCAGTCAAACAGAATAGGATTGTCCAATCACCCTGCCAGTCAAGCATAACAGGTGATTGAACACTCGCCATGCCAGTCAAACAGAGCAGGATTGTGCACTCGCCCTGCCAGTCAAACAGAACAGGTGATTGTGGATTGGCCCTGCCAGTCAAACAGAACAGGTGATTGTACACTCACCCTGCCAGTCAAACAGAACAGGTGATTATACACGCCCTGCCAGTCAAGCAGAATAGGATTGTACACTCAACGTGCCAGTCAAAGAGAACAATATTATACAGTCACCCTGCCAGTCAAACAGAACAGGATTGTACACTCACCCTGCCAGTCAAAGAGAACAGGATTATACACTCGTTCTGCCAGTCAAACAAAAGAGGGGAATGTATACTCGCCCTGACAGTCAAAGAGATCAGGATTGCATACTTGCGTTGCCTGTCAAACAGAACAGGATTGTTCATTCATACTGCAGGTCAAACAGAATAGGATTGTACACTCGG
>NW_025182394.1:0-2559 GCF_004010195.1 Chiloscyllium plagiosum | reverse complement strand
CTCCCACCCCCAATATGCTTGAACATTGTGAAGATCAGATCCGCAGTTATTTCCTTAAGATTCTTTCAAACCTTCAACTGTTTTTGCCCCTTCCAATCTAATCTTATTCTTGCTTCGCAGCTACTGTTTAAAAAGGATAAAGTCGCTGTAGTCCTGTCAGACTATAAGGGTGGTCTTTAGCGAGAGAGTGTTGACTGGTGGTAGTTGACCTGAGGGTTAGCATGCTATAGGTGAGGGCGAGGTTGAGGAGGACAATAGTTCATGGTAGCCTCAGCTGCTGTGAAAATTGAACCCACAGTGTTCATGTTACTCTGCATTGCAAATTAGCTCTCCAGCCAACTGAACTAACCAGCCTGCCATGGTATTAAAGATGCAAGTAAATTAATTACTCATTGGCCTTCATTACTGTGTCTCTCAGATTTGGAATAATGTCACCAGAAATCAGTTAGTGGATATAAAAATGTGATTTCAATTATGACATAACTTGATCTTGCTCCTTCATTTTCTTCCTCTGGGACAACATCAGCACCGAGGTTAAGTAGTTAAAGAAAGCAAGAGTAAATGTACTACAAGCTTCCTTTTTGGAGGTGCTTAACATGGTTAAAATATTAGGTAAAAACAATGACTGCAGATGCTGGAAACCAGATTCTGGATCAGTGGTGCTGGAAGTCAGGCAGCATCCAACAAGCAGCAAAATCGACGTTTCGGGCAAAAGCCCTTCATCAGGAATAAATAACATGGTTAAAGTATTGTTGAGAGCACAACTGTTGGAACACTGGTTATGATGATACTGATGGGAAAGAATTATATAATTGTTGAACAATTGTTATGAAGAATAGTAGTTAATATTTTTATTAAGATATGCATCCACTTTATGCATGCTTTAATTTTGGGATTTTGATTAATTCTAGTAGTAATTTGTTGTGAAGTATCATCTCGTCTTTTAGGTTGAAACCGCATTAACAAATGCACGTTGTCGTTGGTTAGAAGAATTGACTAGCCTGCCTGAGTACAGAGCCAATTTACAAATTGAGGAGAAGAAATGGGAGGCAAAACATGAACAACATGTGGCAAAACAGGTAAAATGTTGTATAGGTAGCCATTTTGTATCAAATGTGACACTGTCACTATCTAGGTATTATTTCTAATAAAGGCAGGCATTGCTCTAAAACTGGTTCACAAAAAATTCAACAGCCACTAATTGGTATTGCATGACCCACTGTGACAGTCAGGTTGGCATAATTGGTGCATACTCCCCTGCCAAACCTACAATGAAATTTTCATTTTCTTTATAATGTGTATTTGCGTTCTACCACATATGTTGTGTTCATAGCATACTAGTACTTATATTTCTGACATTAGTTTACTTTAATTAGTACACTATGAAATAATACCTTGCAACTTCCCATTGGAAAATCTGTTTTGCAATCTTTTAAATATATTTTTAAATGTGAAGTTGAGTGATTTGTATGAGGGAGACAATTTTTAACTCAAAAAGTGCTAGTGATATGTTCATTACTTCAGTCAGATCAATTTTATCCAAGAAAATAGTGATTGGATTTTCAATGGATTAGGTAAATTGATCAGTACTTGTTAACTACAGGTAACTGCAGCAGTGAAAGCAAATGACGAAAAGTGGAAGAAACATACGTTGAAAGAAATTGAGAAAACCGAGTCCAATGTTAAAACTTCAGAGCTGCAAGAGAAGATACTTGTTCTAGAGCGCAAATTAAAATTTGAGAGAGAAGAAGCAGCAGCAGTTGCTAAAGCTGAATTGGCAAAAGCTCGAGCTCAATGGAATAAAGCAAAACAAGTAGAGATTAATAGAATTCATGAACTAAATGAACAGGATTATCAAGCCTTCCTAGCAGAGCATCGAAATAAACTCAGCGATGTTCTTAAAGAAACTAAAGAGGACTTTACCCGGCAGAAAAATGAACTGATTGCACAAAAGGAGTCTGAATTCAATCTACATCTCTCGGAGAAGCAAAAAGAATGGTTAGCTCATCGAGAGGAACAGATCAATTATGAAAGACAGCAATATGAATCTGAACTTGTTACTGAACTTGAACATTTTTTGTCTGATATCGCAAAACACTTTGGAAAGTCTAACCCTGCATGTCTTAGAGCAGAAGAATTTTCTAACACTGCCAAATCAACACATGACCAGTTTGTTGAAGTAAAGCACCGGCTCCAGAGGACTTGCACCAAAATGATTGAAGAGATTCTTGAAACTGTCCAGAAAGAGGTAATGGCAGTTCTGATTATAGGTTCTAGCTGTATTGTAGAATGGCTTTTTGGTGTAAACCCAGATGTCTTGGATCTTCACTTTATTCTTCTAAGAATAAGATATTGATGTTTCCTGTATGGATAGCATTGTTGTCAGGAAATTTATGTGCATATTTGGGACAGAATCCATTCTTATTTGAAAAGCTGTCATATGGATTTGCCTTTTTATTGTATCTACTTTGTGAAAATCCCACTTTCTTTTATTCTTTTTTGCAAAGTCTATTCAAATGCTGAAGAAAGTATCCCCAGCTTTAGTCTTACTAAATTCTA
>NW_025182393.1:0-2559 GCF_004010195.1 Chiloscyllium plagiosum | reverse complement strand
TGACAGGGACTGGAGGACGTTACAATAATATGGGGGGTTGCAGAGTTTGTAGACAATTACATACTGGAAGAAGTTAGTACTGCTACTGAGTTGGCAAGGAGTCTATGGACTGGCAGTTGAAGAGAATGGAGGTTGTCCAACGATCAGGAGGATGTTACAGACACATGGGCGGTTTTAGTGGTTGCAGGATGCACGAGAGCTTGGAAAGCTATTAGTGACTGGAGATAGTCATAGATAAGTAAAATTTGGTGATGGAAGGAAGTTAGAGAGATTCAGATGACTATATAGAGTGGACGTCTTTGCAGATTTAGGAGGAGTTCAAGGGGCTTCAGAACGTTACATAAAGGGAACTTTGTCAGGAAAGCTAGGAGGAACTAGAGGAATCAGTACAAATATGGAGTGTGTTTAGAAGGAGGAATGTTAGAGAAAGTGAGGTGTTGTAGGACGGGCAGAAGTGTTGTGGTAAATGGACAAGGTTACAGTGATATCATGTACAGGAGAGGCTGCAGGAAGGTACATGGATGGGCAGGTTGGTAAGGACTGGAGGATGTTCGAAACAAGTCGGCTGTCGATACTGTACAGGATGCTGAATATAAGATTTTTGAAATACTTTTTGGGGACAGTGGCCATAACTGTACGTTTCAAAGTCATTACGGAAAGAGACAAGGGTAATGCAGAGGTAAAGTGTCCAAACTTAGGGAAACACTTTTGTCACAGCATTATAACTATCAGTTGGCATGATCACTACCATTTCACAGGATCTGTCAATCATAGTCTGGGAGGCACTATGCAGTTGGGTCCATGTTTGGAAAGACGAGGTTTTTTATAGTGATACATTAAAAAGTCAACGCCAATGTGTTCTTTGAACATTGAATGGCAAAAGCAGGAATTCCAGTGAATACTGATCAAAAGAATTTGTTAGTTTGATGAAGAAACTACAGTATAAGAAAAGCAGGCGAAGCCCTTCCAAATTGAAGTGTGCAAAGGGGTTCTTATAAGAAAGTGGAAATCAATGGCCATGAAATATCGATCCATCCATTCTACTTATTTGTGCCTCAGTATTCTCATCGACAACAATGCCCTGTTCCTGAGTGAATACTGAAGAAAAGTATTCATTCAGTGTCTCCCCAATCTCTTCCGCCTCCACACGCAACTTCCCACTACTGTCCTTGACTGGACCTATTCCTACCCTAGTCATTCTTTTATTCCTAACATACCTATAGAAAGCCTTAGGGTTTTCCCTAATCCTATCTACTAAGGACCTTTCGTGTCCCCTCCTTGCTGCTTTTAGCTCTCTCTTCAGGTCCTTCCTGGCTACCCTATAACTCTCAATCGCCCCAATTGTACCTTCACGTCTCATCTTGAGATAGGCCGCCCTCTTCTATTTAACAAGGGATTCCAATTCCTTATTAAACCACGGCTCCCTCGCACGACCCTTTCCTCCCTGCCTGACAGGTATATAATTATCAAGGACACTCAATAGTTGCTCCTTGAACAAGCTCCACATATCATTTACACTTTTGCCTTGGAGTCTACTTTTCCAAGCCACACATCCTAAGTCATGCCTCACCGCATCATAATTTCCCTGACCCCAGCTATAACTCTTGCCCTGTCGTCCTCACTTATCCCTCTCCATCACGAGTGTAAAAATCACCGAATTATGGTCACTATCCCCAAAGTGCTCACCTACCTCTAATTCTAACACCTGGCCTGGTTCGTTACCCAGAACCAAATCCAGTATGGCCTCACCTCTTGTTTCCCTGCATTCCCAATTGCATTGGTCAGGGAAAATGTAGAAAAGCATGATGGGGGAATGGTTCGGTGTGGGTTACTTTTCAGAGGGTCGGTGTGCACTCTTTTTGGCCAGCTAGCCTGTCTAGATATTTTAGGGATTCTAATTAAAATTATATCAACAACATGACCCTCACCTTCCCTCTCTGATACTGGAACAAAAACCTGAATTACACTGGGCAGGCACAATTCTCTGTTAACATACCGATGCAGTTTTTTCTGTTATAAATCACTTTGTCTTCAGTAAATTTGCCACTCAAATTATGGACGATACGTTTTCTCTCAATGACCAGAGTTATGCGATGTATTTTTCCATTACCGAACAGCAAAGCATTTTTATGTTTGGTCATTCATTTTGCATTGCTCCCATATCCAAGATTGACTAATTGAACAATCGATTTTCCATCTCCAGTCACCCTCATATATCCAATTCAGAATGTGTAACTTTTAACATTTGTTTTGAATTGTAATTAGAGTATTGAATTGAAAAGGTTAACTCGAGCTACTTGTGCAGTAACTGTGATTAATGTCAATCTCCATGGATCCGAAATGTGTCATTGATGGGTATTGCCCCTTATATGAAAAAGGGAATCCTTCCAATGTGTTAACCTTCTGTACGAGCGGGAGCATCGTCAACGGCACGAACAGGGATCAGCAGCTCCACAAGGAGGGAGAGGAGAGATCAGAAACTGAGAACATTAGTCTGGAATTTTTCAACAATGGATCAGAATCTGGGAACATTAAATTGGAATATTGCAGCAATGGATA
>NW_025182392.1:0-2559 GCF_004010195.1 Chiloscyllium plagiosum | reverse complement strand
CCCTTCTGCACTGTTGATCTTTCAAATTGATATAATTCCTGTTTAAACTTCTGATCTTCTTACAAATTCCGTGCAGGCAGGAACCGGCAGCAGAAAAGTGTTTCTGTGATCCCCAGGTATGTTGGATGGACAAAATCAAATATTCCACATTTGTTGGTGATACAAAATTAGCTGGGCATGTGGATTGTATGGAGGAAGCAAAGGGAACGTGAGCAGTCTGTGAATTGCCCACTTTTAATTCAATAATGGGATGTGGCCATCAGTGGAAAGTCCTTTGTAAATTTGTACCCTCTCAGTATCTGTATACCTCCATGTCACTGTAACTAATTACAGCACAGCTTCCCCTCCTTAAACCTCTACGAATTACAGCTGCTGGATGTGTTATATTCGCACTTTTCTCCCACCTTATCCATCTCACTTCATCCAGCCCCTACATCCCCACCATTTTGGAATGCTTCCATTCTCTGCACCTCCTCATGTCATGAGGGTCCTTGAATACGACCAGTGCTCCAACGATCTATACCATCCCAGGCATTGCAAGTCTTCTAAGTCTGTAACATCCAACAGTCTCCAGTATCTTCGTGGCTGTCAATTTGCATTTGTTGAAGTCATTCTATCTCTGCAAGCAGCCAAAAAGAAGCCCTTTAGCCTCTACAAAGCTCCATCACCAATAAACCACCTTCTCTCCAGATAACCTTATCCATCCCCTACAGATCGTTCAATCACTGTAACACACTCTGCAAACTTTAATCATCCTTTTTTCTACTGCATTTCCCGGCACAACGGTGCACCTGTGAGGGAGCAGTGCGGAATGGGATGTTATATATCACAGCTGAACTTTGTGGCCTCCTGGGAGAATGAGTTGGAGAAGCAGCAGAGCAGGAGGCTGGAAATTCGCACCAAGTAACAGAGGGCGTGACCATGTGAGGAAGCAACTTGGAGCAGGAGCTTGTGGCTAACTCACACCTGGGAGTTACAGAGGCAGCAAATTGGGAGGATATAAATCAGCACTGAGGATCGAAGCCTAGTCGTACCAGGGAGTCACAGAGACGGTGACCCTGTGAGGGAGCAGAGTGGAGTGTGAATTGGAGGATTGGAGAAACACTTTTCTGCGGATGTGCCCTGACCTGCACGGAGTTTGGAAGAAGTGCAAGAGCCGTGACTAGCTATGTTGCAGTTTAAGACATGGCAGCATGTATTTCTCAAGTGGAAATGTGTTCTGTTGCATTGGGAAGTCGTAGCCCTTGCTGGCGTTCCAGATGAACACCGGATCATAAAGCACAGATAGTGACTGGAGCATCTGTGATGCATCGGTGATACTGAGAGTTATGTGGATAGCACACACAGAGAGGGTGTCACCCTGCAGACTGGCGCCCTGGAAGAAAGAAGGGAATGGGTACCCAGTCAATCGAAGAGAAACAGTCAGGGAATCTGAGAACAGCCTGGTGTCTCCCTCACAATTCAGTTTCCCAATTTTAAAGCTGATGAAGATGCTGGCTGATCAGGGGAGGACAGTCAGAGCCATGTTTGCGGCACCACAAGCAGCCTGTCTGTACAGGAGCGGAGGGAGAAGGAAGGAGGAGCACTGGTCACGGGGGACCCTGGAAATTGAAGAAGGTGTCAGTGTTTCTGTGACTGTCAATGTGATTCCAGGATGGTGGGCTCAAGAATGTCACTGTGCCTGCATTACATTCGTCTGGGGGACAGTGAACAGTCAAATGCCATATCATTCCTATCAACATGGACGTGTGTAGGAACTGTGAAGTGGTCTGGGATTCAGAATTCAGGGCGCTAGGTGGATAGTTAGCAAGTGTTACTTCTAATGTAGCAATTCCTGGAATATTCCCAGTGCTGTGTTCAAGTGAGAACCGAACTCGGAGTTTCAGGTAGATGAGTTGTTACTGGAACGATGACCTGGGATTCCTGGGACATTGGGTCTGGTTCTGGGGAAATCAGCACCTGTACAACCTAGTTAGGGTAACAAGTGACAGAGCTGGGACTGAATTCCTTGTGGGGTGGGTAGGAGAGATTGAAAATAACTTGGCGTGTGTATAGGATCCTAAAAGGAATAATAGACGAGACTACCAGGATTTACAAAATACTTGGAGATGTAGCTGGCACTAATTTACAGCAACAAGTCAAACAGTGAAAGATGGAGTAAGAAAGAGAGTCAACATTTCAGGTACTCTGCATAGACGTGAATACTCGGAGTCTGTGGAGTTACTGATGCAGATTGGTGTGTGGAAATCTGATGTACTGAACACTGAGAGCTGGTTGAAGGAACGGCCGGACTGGGAGTTAAATATTGCTGCGTATAAAGCATTTCAAAACGATCGAAGGGAAGGCAAAGGATGCAGGTAGAAATATTGAATTTGATTAGCGTCAGCAAAGGAGTCCAAGAGAAAACAGGATCCGTCCAAGGACAGAATGAACTTGGCTGGAGATACAAAACAAAAAGTTACAATTAAACTGTGAGGTACATTTGTAGGCCAGCCATCATTGGAAAGGATGGAGACAATAAATGTACAAGGCCATGGGAGTTCGATGACAATACTACAG